>NC_060121.1:166991372-167294403 GCF_021461395.2 Schistocerca americana | reverse complement strand
CCCTCGAAGTTTCAATGGTTTTCATAGTGAAAGGACAGAGCACTCGAGATCATTTCAACTTTTCTCCTTAGTTCTTTTGCTGTCCATCCAGAGGTAGTTTTTTATCATTCCTTATAAATAAATTTTAATAGCAACTATTTTTCTGACGTGGTGAAGTGGCAAGTAAGTGTCTGGGCTCTCCGATCGAGCTCTGTGACTGACGGGTCATTTTTAGGTAACGAAATTCGTGCGAAAGCACTATTTCTTGCGCCTCTACGAAGCAACATAATCCAAACAGATTTCCTTGTGACGGAACGATATTAGTTAATCGAAAGTTCGGTGATTAGGGGCTATTATTGTTGGACTGGTGCTTAGTAGCTATTATTATTGAAAGAACTCTTAAGGGCACCGACTCCATTCGCAGCACACAGGTTTACTACGGTGGCAATAGAAACAAAAGCGAAGAGCTGAACTGACATTATTGTTTGGTGTAGTGAGAAAAGTAGAGATCATGTGGGTTTCAGTTGGTTAAACATTATCTAAGAATAGAAA
Organism: Schistocerca americana; assembly: GCF_021461395.2. Lineage (NCBI taxonomy): Eukaryota > Metazoa > Arthropoda > Insecta > Orthoptera > Acrididae > Schistocerca > Schistocerca americana. The sequence continues at coordinate 167,293,872 of NC_060121.1, read as the reverse complement.
ATCATTCCCAGAATGAGATTTTCAATCTGCAGCGGAGTGTGTGCTCATATGAAACTTCCTGACAGATTAAAACTGTGTGTCGGACCGAGACTCGAATTCGGGACCTTTGCCTTTCGCGGGCAAGTGCTCTACCAACTGAGCTACCCAAGGACGACTCACGGCCCGTCCTCACGGCTTCAATACTGCCTGTACCTCGTCTCCTACCTTCCAAACTTCACAGAAGCTCTTCTGCGAACCTTTCAGAACTAGAACCCCTGGAAAAAGGATATTGCGAAGACATGGCTTATCTACAGCCTAGGGGATGTTTCCAGAATTTGATTTTCACTCTGCAGCGGAGTGTGCACTGATATGAAAGTTCCTGACAGATTAAAACTGTGTGCCGGGCCGAGACTCGAACTCGGGACCTCTGCCTTTCGCGGGCAAGTGCTCTACCAACTGAGCTACTCTAGCAAGGGTCGAGTCTCGGTCCGGCACACAGTTTTAATCTGTCAGGAAGTTTCAGAAAATCATTTGTCATTTTACTTACAGTTTAATGTTTAACCAGGTCGCAAACCTTGTTCGGGGTATTGGATATCACCTGATGCCCTTCACTGATAGTGGTCTCTGAAAGGTTGGGAATCACTGCCCTAAATCAAGTCACAGCTACGCCAGGTAGCAAGATTTCAAGAGTGGCCTGACCTAGAAGACGACTGAAGTGAAAATTTACAGCACATGAAGTATACGTGTTCCTGCACTCAGCCCCCACACGATTCCTTACGTAGCGAGAGGACTCCAGCGCACAGTGCCTAGCGTGTTGTCCGCTCTCCCACGGTTTTCAGCCCCGGCGCTGCCTCCGCCACTGCCGCCGCCACCGCCGCCTCCGGTCCCGCGGGCCCTGAATGGTTTTTGCCGGAGCGCTCGGCTGCCCTCGTTGGCGCAAGGCTCCCCGGTGTAATGGTCCGTGCTTTCCCGCACCATAAATTACGGCTGCCTTAGCGCCGGTGACGGGCCGGTGACAAATTGCCGCTGCCCACTGGTCGCTGCGCTTCTATCAGGGCCGGTACTCGTCCCCAGGCTGGCTTCAACACAGACACACACAGCTGCGTTTCATAGATCTGTTCTGAAGACGTGTGTATTGAGATCTACTCATGTTATTTTCGGCATACAATCCGAGAAAGTAAACTGTCAAATCCGTAATTTCCGCGCACTTTTTGTACTCAATTTGTCCAGGATTTCAGGTCCATAAAGTATGAGGTGATTTAAAATACGAGACCTGAGTTTCTTCCGGTGTATACAATGTTCAAATAACTTACAAGAATGCAGCCGGGCTATGTCGACAGCCACCGATATTAATACAGGAGACACACTGTCATTTTCAAACGTCACCACGCAATCGCTGCACAGGGGAATTGGAAGAGCAGTTTTGGAACGACAACTCACATACGCATACGCAATGTCGACACTAGCGCCAACACATAAATAAAGATGACTGATGTCAGAAGTTATCGATTGTCAGAAGGTACAGCTTGGTTTGAGTAAGTCGGATATCTACCGTATTCCTTGGAGCTGTGGCAGGTCATATATTGGTCAGACTATCAGGTCTGTGGAGTGCTGACCGTAAACGGCACACACGCTACAACAGCCGAGCAAATCCTCCATTGCAGAATATTGTCTTGGCACCGGTCATCCTATGGAATATAACAACACGGACATTCTGGCATGCTCTTCCCGTTATTGAGGTACATTTGCTTAGGAAGCTGTTGAAATTAAATTAGTATGTAACCTTGTACACAGAGAGGGTGGTTTTTGTTTAAATTCTGCTTGGAATCCTACTCTCTCTCTTGTCAAAAATTGGGTCACACTCTTTTAATAAAATACCAAAAATTACGTTTTGTTTGTGTATATTTATTCAACACTCACAGAAAAAAATCATATTACCTCACTTTAAGATAGGTGTCAGTAATGTTGTGACCACATTATTACTTAAAAAATTAATATTCGAAGACTCATCTGAAATTTTCCAACCAAAGCCTCACCCATTAGCATCCACAGTCCCTGTCAAAATTATGACTTGTAACTTCATTCTTATATCGTCAGTCAAACTATAATTACTCAACGATCTTATAACCAAATCTCTATTTATGCAATTTCAGTTGGCACTGAAGCCTGATCTAGTGGACGAAAGTAGCATTTGGATAACGTCTCAGCTTTCAAATGCTGTTTGTGTGTAACTCATGTTTATAATATATTGGTTAAATTAGTCTGATACAGGGATGCAAGTGGTAAACAAACAAAAACAAATATTGTTACAAAAATATCAAATTAAAAAAAAATAGGTTCTCACCCGTTTCTTCTACCATTGCTCACAAGGGTATATTCCAAGTGTCAATACACGATCTTGACGAAACATGGCATGACACTAGACGGGAAAAATAACGCAAAACATATTTTTTTGTTTGTGCCCACATTTTAAGGGTACAACATACTGTGAAAGGTCATTTCTTATATTACGTTTGGAGAGAATATCTTCGAAATAATGTATAAAAAAAGTTTCCCATGTAAAAGTTGACATGTAATTAATGTTCTTGAATACGGTGTAATCGATTTGTGTAATAATTAGAAATTTTTTGAAAATGCCCTATCACCATTAGGTAATTTTGAAAAAGAACACAGTTGTTATAACATAAATTTCAGAAACTTTCAAGCTATATGAACAGGTTTCTATATGAATTGGTTTCTGATACACCAATTTTTGGAAAATGAGCTGTACACAATTTGCTGTAAAAGTATGCTAAACATACCTGATTAAAATATTTAAACACTCATTATTAGTCTAGTTATATATTTTACTTACATTGGTTTTATGCTTTAAATTGCTGTTATATTTAAAAGTATATAGATCGTCATACCTGAGGACAAGGAATTTGGTCGTCTGATGATCCCAAAGGGGTTGACACCACACGTACAGTCAAAAGGTGCATATGGCTGACGATGTCAGAAGTACTTTGTGAAAAGATTCTGAAATTTAGATTTATTAAATGCTTATGATGACGATCTCTTCTTGAGAAACAATATAAGCAAGTTGCAGTCACTAGTACATAATCAGTTACCTTCGCCAAGGCTTACGAATCTACTGAAATAAGCCTAATAGAAATCAAGATATTTTGAGAGTCAGCCATGACTATTTGAAACCCTGCTGAATTTAGTTTTATATTGTCTTCTGTTTTGTGTCCATTATGCGATGAAATTTCGTTCATTTTATGACCATGGTGTAAGAAAACGATTTAAGCCTTCAATTAGACATTATCTTTGTTGCAATTGTTTTGTATCACAATGAGTTACTTTTTTTATCAGTTAACGAAACACAGATATGCGAAACGGTAAACTGAAGAACAAAAAATAATGAAAACAAACATAATATGACGATTTGAAATGTAAAAAAGTAAGTAAAATAAATAACTATACTAATAATGAATGTTTCGGTATTTTCATTAGCTATGCTCTAAATGCTCTTACAGCACATTGTGTACATCTTACTTGCCGAAAATTGTAACCCAGAAACCACTTTTATCACACATGGATGTATTTAGCTTGAAAGCATCTTTATTTTACGTTGTAACAAATACTTCCATTTTTCAAAATTAATTAATGGTGGTACTATACTTCGCATGTTACCAAATAGTTGCAAAATTCGATTAAGCAGTTTTAAATAACGTTAATTACATATCAACTTTTATATGAGAAACGTATTTCTTATATCATCATTTCGAAGAACTTTCCTCCAAATCTAGTACCCCAAATTACCTTTTGGGGTGTGTTTTACCCCATAAAAAGAAAGTTGGCACAAACACAAAATATGCAACGCATTATCTTGCTCACAGTACACACCTGCCATGTTTCATCAAGATCATTCAGTGACACTTGAGGATGTTCCCTTGTAGGTGGAACAACTTAGTAAGAACATTGCAGAATATCCTCAATTTTAAACTTTTAATCAATAATGAAACTGAATGTCAGTAATGTGTATGTCAGATAGGTGCATTTGATAATTAAGTTACAAATCTGGCACTGAAAATGCCATAACGAAACCATCTCGAGTTACTAATGTAGTTTTATCATGTTTTTTGCGTCATTCTACCGCATTTATTTAAGGACTGCCTTTCAGATTAAACACATTACCTGTATTGAGGTGTTATGACCGATATATATCGACTTCAAAATCTCAAGTGCTTTATAACTCAATTATAGAAAGTGTCAAAAATTAAGTTGAACCATGATCTCTTATTTCGTTTCGTGGGATTATTTCACTGAAGTTGTTTCACAGTCAAAATATTATATCAATGTGAATAACAGCTGGTTTTGACTTTTCGTAACTATTTGTGAACGTCGACGTAAATTCTAAGCAGGACCCCCAAATGCTTGAACTAGGATGAGAAGACTAGAGCTCATACAGTAAATGTGAGAAATATAAGTAAAAAGACACGAAAATAACATTTCGATAAAATTTATATTGTAGCTTCAGAAGCAAAAGTTTACTACACAACGTTTTAGAAACTGATGTGCAAGAAGCATTCGATTGAATATCAGTCGAGTACCAGCAACTGCTCTTAGATTGATAGAAAAGTGACGAATTCAACAGAATTACATCATAATGTCCATGACAAAAACATTGCACCAGAAACAATGAACCAAACGTAATTAGTATTGGAAATATCTAATGTCTTGCTTAAGGGTTTTGATGCGTGAACCATGAAATTATCTTTTAAAAGTTAAAATATTATGCAACAGTGGATACAGCAGGATCGTAGTGTTTCTGTTTGCTGCATGAGGCGAGGGAGGGAGATAGAGCAATAGACACATAGGTTTTGGAGCAATCAGGCATCAAAGTGTTCTATTTTGCGTCTTTTGTTGCTCCTAGTTCACATACTGAAGGAATGATTCTGGCTATGTCATGTTTATGTCATTCCACAGCTCTCTTACAACAATGCCTCTTCCATATATTTGCCAACACAGACTAAAATGCAGGCTTTAACAGTCTTTAAGATGATTACTCTCATGCTACATCTGAGACACTGCCTGTTGTTACTGGTTACTGTCATATTCCGACTATGCTATATCTGGTGAAGACAGGACACAATATTTCTGAAATCATTACATTAAGGTTCGGTGGTCAATACATTATTCGGCGACTTTGCACAGCCAAACATTTGTTGCAATATCTGTTAAGATTGATACTCAAATTACACTAGTTCCCTTACTGAACGTTTTGGTATGAGTTCCGTCAAATAACCAATCCTCGCATGTTCATGAACGAAAAAGCGTGAGTTAGAAACGAAACCCATTACCATTTGTAAATTCACTGAGAAAGAATGCCATTGCATTGGAGAAACAAATGCAGTGACAGCGTCCGGGATTTGGGGATTATTGAATCGGAATACAAAGCCATGATTTATCACTCTATCATCATGTAGTAATCTGCCATACTGTGAAAACAACTAACAGTAGCCGCATCGGAGACATGCAAGTTTTAAACCATGTGATTTTCAACTTGAAGAACATGTATTTTGGTTTTTCTAAATGTTCTTTTGTTCGGAAAATATCAATTGGCATTATTCACACAGTGTTAACCTCTGTACGTTGTGGCATATTTTGTTGTTAAATGCATCAGTTTATACGAGGGGTATTCAATAACTAACGCAACACGTATTTTCTTGAAAGCAATTTGGTTTTTTCAGGACTCCGGTATCCCACATTACTGCCCGCCCTTTTGGTTCAAAACCCTTATTTTCAGCACGGTTTCCGTTCAGTGCTACAACCTTACTCCACCTTACTTGGAGGGTCTGTATGTCCCGGTGGTACCACTGTAATGGTCAACATGGTTAACATTCGAGCTATTGTCTCGTAAGTCAATAGCTTCTCCTTCATCCACGTACTGCTTCCTGCGGAGTGACTCCTTCATTGTGCCAGGAGATGGAAGTCGGAAAGTGCGAGATTCCGTCTGTGGGACTAACGAGAAAGCACGTGCAATACAGTTGTGTGAGCCCTTCTCGGTCGTGCAGACTTGTGTGAAGCTTTGCGTTACCATGGAGAAGGAGATGCTTGTTCGAATTTTTGTGGCGACGAACAGGCTGAAGTGATTTCTTCAACTAACTGGAGGTACCACAATGTACTTCAGACTGATTGTTGCACCATGATGGAGGACATCAACCAGAATGACACCTTCAGAGTTTCAGAAGACAGTCACCGTGACTTTACCAACTGAGGATGCCGCTTTTTCTTCGAGGAGAGGAGGTGTGGCGACACTCCATGGATTGCCGTTTGTTTCCGGTTCGAAGTGATGATGCCACGGTTCAATGGGTGTGATAGTGTTCGACAAAAAATTGTCACCATAAGCATCGTAACACTCAAGCAATTCCGCCGGATGGCGCTTGCTGCTCTTTATGGTCTTGTTTTAGATGGCAAGGAACCCAGGAGGTACACACTTTTAACTGTCCCAACTAGTAGACGAGCCCAGACGCCCTGTTGACCAACGTCGAATGAGACTGAGTGCAGGTTCCAACATTTGCAGCTGCATGCGGCCGGCCGGCACGCGGGAGATGGACACGTTTGGGCGACATTGTTGCGATAATGACAGAAGCCTCGCCCAAAAACTCATCGAGCTTTCTTCACTGACAGGTCTTCATAGACATTCTGCAAGTATCTTTGAATGTCTGTGACGCTCTGGTTTCCTGCCAGAAGAGACTCAGTGACAGCTCTATGCTTGTACTTCACCTCCGTTACAGATGCCTATTAGAAGGCTACATATAGCGCAGTCACCTATCGGAACATAATGAAACTATAAGGGCTGAAGATGAAATAATACCCAAATGGAAACTGGCTCAGCAAAAAGATATGAGTTGCATTACTTATTCAACGCCCTCGTAGATAATGCAAATTTTAGCCAGACATAGGATGTCTATTTAAGTATCCCTCATCAATATTCAAACAAGTGTCTGAAGTAGCTCACCTCACAACGGAACGAATGGGAACAGATGCGTCTTCATATTGTCCAGGCAATCAAGCATCTTCTCTTTCTTTGAAAGGTACACCAAGCAATTATCGGATCTAGTTTCATGTCCGAAAACTTTCTGAATAACAGGGTCTCGAAGATGATAATTTTTTATTTACCATTATTAGATATAGATCTCCAGTCATCTCTTATATCACTCCAGGTTTTCAAATTAGTGTACAACAAATAATTGCTTATTGTGAGTAGTTACTAAGGAGTGTTTATCAATATAAATTGTAACTTATTATGATTGATATTGTCTTTTGTATGTTTGTAGAAGTAGTATCTTACATTATAAATAATTTTTTCAGTTAAATTCGTTGTATGGTTGTCAATGTGTTCTGAGCTCATCATATATAAAATTTTTCTCTTAACATATTGAATTTATTTTTATAGCACGACACTGATTCCCAAGTCAATATACTATCAGATGTTGAAAGATATATTCTATATACCTGATCATGACTGTGGAAACAAATTTAATGATTTGTATTGTAGTGGTGGTTGAATAGTTAAATGACTGACAGGGATGTAAATGGATGATGGGCTCAAATAGAATAGATGATGACCCAAACTGGACTGTAATCTTGAAGTGATTGCTATGTACATTTGCTGTGTGGAATTAAATCGATCCTGGAACGAGGAAGCTTACTCAGTGATTGACTGTCCTACATGTTTGGCAACAAAACAAAAATCTCCAGAGAAAAGTACCCAAATTCCAACTTTTCTGCATGCCACTTGAACCTTCCTTTAATTAATTCAATTTCATCAAACATTGTAAGTTTAATGTAATTTCATTCTTTATAGATTATATAAGAATTAGATACTTCACAAACTTACATTTATCAGCTGCAACTTCATAAAATATTTTGTGATCTGTTTCAATTTAACTATTGGACCGACTCATTACACTGATTTTGAATATTGCTCATATAAATGTGTGCAAGGTGGGGGTTACCACAATGAAACTTGTCAGTGATATGCTGTCATTCTCTACTACATGTAACAAGATTTAATGAATAGTCATAAACAGTTTGTTTCTACATCACTATTTATAACTTAATTGACATTTAAATCAAGTACACTCATGTATCAAAGTTAAATACATATGAAATTTACCCTCTATGAGTATGGTGTTGATTCAAGAATATTCCAAGGATTTATTAATTTATTGTAATGAATTTGTTTGGAAATGTTCAACATTAAAATTACATTTTTGGTTATTATTATTGTTCATTGAAGCATTTACAGAATAACCAAAAGAAAGTATAATGGAACTGAACTACTTTTCTTAACATTATGTTTACTAACACTGATATAATATTGCTGGATGAATAAAATTTCTTGACCAGATACAGTAATATTGCGTAGATCATATTTGTGATTGGGCTGTATTCTGTAAGTAGTGTTGATTTGATATGATTGGCAAAGAATGTCATGGCACATTAACATTCAGTTTAAAGATGTGTATTCGAAAAACTGGAAAGCTGAAATCCATCTTGATAGCAGTATCATCCCAGTGGAAAACCTGTGCCTAGAATGAAACGAGTGGTAATTGGACATTGAAAGGCAGCAAAGTAAGAGAACTTATGTTACAAAATCAACTTGAAAATATAGATAGTTCCAACATGTGCACCTTACATATTTTCATGGTAATTAGAGAAGCACAGGTAAACAAAATCACAGATGAGTTTTGTGAGATTTGCTAAACAACACACGTTTTTTTGAAAGTGTGGCTTCTAATTTTCGTCAAAGCAAAATAAGAGATTGCTTATATATGTCTGTATTTTGAGTTTAGTCTTTCATTTGGAGAAAGATTGTTGTTCCTTGGTACGATTTTCTGACTTTTGCCTTTAGCCAACTCTTCTTATTCTACTTTTTAATGATGGTATTCTGATTTTATGTGTTGCAGTTTCTTCCGACTTTACAAAAATTACTCCAGAAAGTTAAGGTTTCTTCATATGTGTCTCTGTTGGCCAGACGATACAGCTCTTCACCCTGCAACACAAGTGTGGCCGACAGTTATGACTGCTCCTCCTTAGTTCAGTTTTTTCTGTGTGCCGCTGCTCTCGTCGACAGTCGGCAATCGATGAAGCATGGCCCGCACCGCTCCCTATATACCACACTCCAGAAAACAACCCCATACCTCTATTCCCTTCCCTGCCGCTTCCTTGCACAAAAGGCGAGCACTCACAGCGCTCTTTCAGTAATGAGCTTCCGCTTCCGGCTTCCCCCCCTTGGCCTTCAGATGTTCCAATCGAGTCTTTCCATCCACTGATCCGTGAAAGGGGCATTACAAGACAGATCGAGGTTATTTACCGCTCCTGTGTTACTTGAGGCACTCGTTGCGTTTTGGTCAAAAATAAAATTGGGAAAAACAAAAGAAATTCATCAGCAGAATACTGTAAGAAGGTATGCGTGATTACTTTTAAGCTAAAGAGAACTGCACATGTTCAATGTTTATTACGACACTAGTTTGTAAAACCTTCAGTATACTGAATCAAACAAAAGAATACCAACAAAAATTGTCAGTTTACAACGCCGTATTACAACGATTACCAAAATGAATGCTTGTGCTGCAGTTTTATTATACTCAGCTTGTAATCAACAGAAAACAACGAGAAGCAGAAAAATACCGAGAGTGGTTGACAAAAAAGGAGCGTTTCGTCGCATACTAATTTACTGTATGAAATCAGAACCACAGACTCCAGAGATTTCATTAATTATTTTCCAACGAGCCCTGCATCATATAACAACTTATTAATTTTGATGTGAAATGAAATAGAGAACCAGAATATGTTAACGAGAGAGACAATTGCAATCGACGTGAGATTACAAGTGTCCTGTGCATTTCTGATGAGAGGCAGATCATATGAGTACTCGATGTTTAGGTTCACAATATCAGCAAACACAGTTAGTAAAATTGTATGGAAACTTAGCGATGATATCTTCAGGCAATTAACGTAAAACATTTTTCTGATAATTAGGTGAAACTGACATGAATTTCATAATCTTCTTACAGATAATTGCAGATACATGAAGTAAGGTGGAAACATTATCCAAACTGTCACGTAATTCACCAACCGATAGTATACGTTCAGTTGAATAAAATGAGCAGTATCACGAAGAATTCTAAAGTGGTATGTACAATGTTTACCACTGCATATGCCTATCAAATATATTTTACCTTAAAAGACTACCTGGAACTTTGATCAGAGCCATAATATACACAAAAACCAAGTGAAAACGTAAACACTGCACACCAACATAGTGTGGCTGGGTTCTGAAGCTCTGTCAACATCTGAATGGAGAATATTGTCAGACCGTTAGTACTGGACCTCACAGCTCTCTAGTTCAGTATGTATTCAAAAACTTAAAAATATTTTGAGTGTCATCAATATTGTTCGTGAACTTTGTAGTACTGACAATACGTCAATATGCGTACTCGAACAGCTATGTATTGACAGTTGGAAAATATTATTGAAAGTGTCAGGTCCTCTTAAAGCTGGAAATACCAAAGCAAATTCTCTTCCTTCTTTTACTTTAGCTACAGATCGGATATGGATCACGTGTAAGATGCTATGTTAGCCTTACACTTTTTCGTATACTCCTTTTGTCACTGATCTATTTGCGTTCTTCTGTGTAAAATTGTCTTACCAACCTTCTTTAAAATATTTTTTATTGAAAACCTTCCTACTTGCTGTTATTTCTGCTTTCAATTTTACCTTGTACATGAAAAACTTTTGTACATCTTCATGCACTTTCCCAAGTCAGATGGGTATGTCTTTTAAACTTTCTAAACGTTGTTCAATTTATCTTATGAGTCTGCCAGTACATATGCTTTGGACATGACCATAGAAACCGGGCGTATTTTATACTTTCATCTCTAATTTTTCTAGATATTTGTATACTTTATTTTCTTATTTCAAAGTTTCTAATATAGTTCTGTTACTTGGTATCTTTCTCACAGTCATTCTTTCCAACTACCTGACTCCTTTTTTAATTTCCTTCTTCCTAAATCAATGTGCCTAATACTGACAACTGTGTATTTCTAGCAGTTGTCATTATGAAGCTGTTACGATTGTAACATCATCTGGGTCCGTTGGTCAATATGAGCTGTCAATTAGGTTTTTGCTATTTCCACTTTAGATGTACATATGAGGATACGGCTGTAGACCATAAAACCGGCTGTGTCCCATTAAAGCGTATTATACTGCTGTAAATGGAGTTTGTTTTTTTCAAAATGTAAGTTTTAAATACGTTCCAAAGTCAACACGATGATAACAGCTGTAAACAGTGTCCTCTTTGGAACATGTAAATATTATATAACCTCCATAGTCAGCACGATTATAACATAACGATTTTGCAAAGGCATTGTTGGTGGTTATTTTCCACTAGCTTTTGTCAGTAAGTACTAGCATTTATACGTTATGAAGAATCGCCAAGGTCATGTATCCTTTAAAAATGAAGCCTTTGTAATAGGCCGCGTTCACTCGCAGAATTATATATGCAAGGTGGAATTAACGACAAAAATTCTCCAGAGTCTGGCCACATTTCACAGGACAGATCCTCCCGAATTCTGTGAAAATTATCCAGATAGATAGGTCGCAAAACTGACTGAAGATGAGTGTCACGCGTTATCAGCAGCATTTCAAACACGGCACAAGTTGTTGCTTTTAATGAATACATTGCTATGTCAAACTGTTTCAGAGCAAACATTGAGAAGGAAAATGCATGCAAAGGGTCATGGGGTCAGAGAAAAGGCCTTTTGCTCGCAGAGGCTCTGTAATCCTGCACGTCATCAATCAAACAGGCGACACAAACACTCGGCAATAGTTGACCAGAGCAATGGAATGTGGTACGACCAGCCACGATTTTGCCTCTCTTTTTTGTTTTTCAAATCATTCATGTGTAGTGCATTTACTGTCCAACGAGGTGTTAACGCATAGCGTCTGGAGAATGTAGTTCAGCGTCTATCAAGTTATCGGGGTGTTTCTTTGACGTGTTTAACATGACTTGTGTCAAATGATTCAAGGTTTTTTTATTTATCAGTCTTCTCATTTATCTTGTCCACCCCGGATTTCTCTCATGTGCATCTTCATCGCAGAACAGCACACTACGTCCTCAGTTATTGTTGGATACATTTCAATCTCTGCCTGCTCCTACGATTTTTGCAAACTGTAGCATCATCTAATACTGCGGAAGTTATTCTCTTGAAAGTTGTCTGTTATATTTGCCAGCATTCATAGATTCAGTTAAGTACATGTCGGCTACTCTTGAGCGAATTTTGCTCTATCTCTGAATACACAGGTCGACTTCCGTATATCTGCTATCGTGTCTGCTATAGCTGTTTTCTCTGGCCTCAATCTTCGAAGCGAGTGTGGGATAAGCCAATGGGGAGCAATGGCGCTCAGACGCTAGGCATGGTTTGCAAGTTTTGAACGAGGACATACGGTTCTTCTTCATTCCGTTCTGTTTCAACCTGTGCTAGATAGTTTCTTTTTTTGAAGGTGGCTACATGAAAGTATGCTGAGGATAAGAGAGAGAGAGAGAGAGAGAGAGAGAGACAGATATATATATATATATATATATATATATATATATATATATATATATATATATATAACTGCTATAAAAACTTAAAACTTATAGATCTCCTTTCATCCATCTACTTGCGACAAACGGTAACATTTTGCTACAGTTAAATATTTAGCGAGCCATATTGCCTTGTAGAGATTGCTTGGGCACTGGTAATGAGCCACAGAAAAGTGACACTGATGATTATGATAAAGATATGAAGATTAAGCTCTGTTTATGAGCTGCATTTGGTTTCGGATCAGGTTTTGCATCTTATATGCTTTTTAAAATGTCTATTATGAAGCAGGTCTCTGTATGTCTGTAATGGGGGCACCACATGCCTCATGTAAATACTCTGTTTCCGATTCATTCCTCTCATTAATAAATTAAGTACAAAAATCGCATGAAAGTAGTAGTAAACAGACATGAGGTCTTGCACCAATGCTTCGTGCAGAAGTAACTAAATAAATATTATCGTGCCTTTAATATTCAGTCGATAGTTCATTGAGAACCATATCTGTTCACCTTAATTATTCAAATCGTGGGCATTGTTTTGGATTAGTGAATTAATTCCAGATCGTTGGAGGCAACTTTTGCCTCACGATATTCAAGAGAGCAACTACTTCGTCATTTTGATGCTATTTTTTATGATGGCGTGGCATTACCGTGTCACAACAACGAAGTATGTATAACTTGTGAATTTATGAATGCACGTTGTTGCTGCATATCCTTCTGATCTGTTGACGAATGAACGTTGTTCGTGGGATTTGAATTTGGGTTCACCGAAGAGAAAGTTAATCAGTGACCAATACTAAAACATTTTAGATGCTAAAGACTCATATTGTGACGAACCATATCTGAGAATAATCAGACTGCGTAATGTTATTCTCTTGGGGACTTATTCATTTTTCAAGGGCAATATTTTTGTGGAATTTATTAACCACAGACAGCAGTCGCAATTTTACACATAAAATAAGTTTTACAGACACCTTCCACTCCGAGGTCTTAAAACATATCCTATCATCCTGTCCGTTCTTCTTGTTGGCGTTTCCGTATCTTCCTTTCTTCTCAGATTCTGGGAGAAACTTCCCCATTCCTTATCCTGTCAATCTACCTCCTTTTAGACATCCTTCTATAACAGTACACCTCAAACGCTTCATTTCCCTTCTTTTTCGAGTTTAGCACAGTCCACGATTCCAGTGAATCGTGCTTTGTTCGAAACGTACATTCTCAGAAATTTCTTCGTCCGTTATACGACAGTTAGCTTACAAGGTATCCGAATTTCTTAAATTCGTCTACTTCCGTGTCATCAAATTCAATGTTAAATTTGTCACTAACCTCATTACTGCTACTACCCATCACTTTCGTCTTTGTTTGCTTTGACACTCGATCCATATTCTATATTCATTAGAATGTTCATTCTACTCAGAATCGAGTAATTCTTCTTCACTTTGACGGAGATTAGGAAGTCATCAGCGTATCTTATCACTGATATCTTTTCACTGTCAATTTGCATCCCACCAATCTCTCATGACCTTAACGGCGACGGGACTCTAAACTTTAATCTTACATTCTTCCGTGACTCCCACTTTTGATCTAATCTTTTATTTGTGTCATTGTTTGTGTCATTGCTTTGTCATCCACGTTCTTCGTAACAGTACTGAGAAAATTTAGAGACGGAGCATTTGAAGTGGACTACAAAACGCTTCTCCTGCTGCCAACGTACATGTGGCGTAAGCATCACCAAGAAAAATAAAAGAAATCAGGGCTCGTACGGATCCATATACACGGTCGTTTCTCCACAGCTCTATTTGCAAGTAGAATAGGAAAGGAAAGGACTAGAGTTACAGGTTACCCACAGCCAGGCTCCATACAGTTGCTTGCAGTGTAACTGTGTACATATAGATGTATTGACTGAACAGTAGGTATGAATGATATACATTCTTATTGGTCCCTCTTGGTTCTTCTTATCAGTTTTCCCTGTAGATTACACCTTTTTGCTCAGCAGTTCGAACATTCTGCACATCGTTACGTTGTCAAGGGCCTCCAATAGGTCGAAGAAACCTATGATCGTATCTTGTGCGCCGCGCAGTGGATGAATCGATAGTTTCTTGGGCATCGATATATCCGTGGTTACAAGCTATGAAGGTCTACTGTGCCCGGCTGAGGCTGGAGGGGTTTTGAGAGCGAGTCTGGTGTGTGTGTGTGGGGGGGGGGGGGGGGGGGGGGGGGGAGGGGAGGTACCGGGCAGTGCCGCTCTCGCTGTTGGAATAAACTGTGGTGGCGTAGTTCTATTAGTTCTGACAGAATTCGGGGCAATCGAGACTGTGCCCAGCTGCCCTTGTGGAATTGCAAGCCTTATGAAAAGCTCATTTTCGGAAATACACAGGTGTCAAGGCCGTGGATGTTCCTCGCCTTCCTCTTCAGTACCAGTGTCACAGTAGGGAAGACTGCTTAGAGTAAGTGCGTCTGACAGTTTATTACTGGAGTGTGTCTGGTCAGATATTCTGAGACACGATTATGTACAAGTAGTGCTCATTAACCTAGATGAGTGAAATCTTAGCTCGTGCTTAGCACCGATCATTTCCAGTACCTAAACAACTTGCATCGAATTTTGCCCTTGAAGACGTTTCTTGATTACTGTTTAGTGCTGAAATATTTTGTGTTTGTGTCGAACTGTCTTATATTTCCTGTGACATTTGTTAAATTTGCTGGTTTTATAGAACTATTGTTCGCTCTAAGTTTGTTAATGATTAGACGCACTCACAGTGACTGGATTGGCGCTGGACTGTGTCCACTGCTGTCAGTACTTCGTGGTAATGTGTATTCTCGTTTACGTGGGAAAGCACTGTTGTAAGTTAACAAGTGTGAGTTAAGCCCAGGAGACGGTTAGTCGTTGGCTCAGTTCGGATTTGTATATCGTACGCGCCATTCTGTCTTCCAGTACGGCGTGTTCTTTTGCCGCTAGTTTCGATAACTGTTATTAAGGTGCTCGTGCATAGGCTTTTTCAGGCTCAAGTCCAATGATTCGGTGCTTAATTTAGTTTCTTGAACAGCATTATCGTGAAGATTAATTGAAAGGCTAACTGAAACGATCGTATGGCATTTATTGGCCGGGATATCTCCTTCGGGGTTCGGCCACCGTATTGAAAGTCTTTTTAGTTGAAGCCACTTCGCGGCTTGCATGTCAATGATGATGAAATGATGATGGACACACGACACCCAGCCCCCTGCCAGAAATCGAACCCGAGATCCCTTGCGTGGTAGGCGGTAACACTACCGCTGCGCTATGGAGGCGGACTTCAGGCTAACTAATATCATTTCTACAGTAGGCGTTGGACTACCTCAGTTAAAAGTTACGTCTTAATCGAAACTTAGCCTGATATTTGAACATGCCACTGAATAAGCTGACCTTAAGCCTTTATTGCTAGGGCTCCCATAGTGGAATGGTGACTATTTCAGTATTCTGAAAGACAGCTTTAAAGTTTGCACCGTATTTGAAATTTCACGTTGCGTATGTCTTAGATTGCCTTGGCTGTCAAATGTTTCTCGTTCTATTGAACTGAGGTGAAGTAGGTGTGCAGTAAATGTATAATTTGAGATCCTTTTGAACGAAGGTGGTGTTTTTCTTTAAACCCTGGAATGATGTACGTCACGTCTATGCTTTATTATACCTTTTAATTCCTTTTAAGTAAATTTCTGTTTCTTACAACTCACATGTGTGACGCTTAGCCACGTTGTCTCGTTTGGTTCTGTTTAAGCAATCCACGTTCCTTAAGAGAGACGTATCTCACGTTTGTCTGTTCGGAATCTTTGATTCAGTTTATATAAAATTTGGTCTTTCTACACGGTTACACACGTCACTTTTTGATACACTGTACATTCATGATGTTAAAGTAAATTCACATTCTGTTGAATGATTTTGGTGCTGTTTGAGTAAATGACCATTTGTTCAAGGACACACGTGTCCGTCTGAGCTATGGAATATTTGTGTGTAGTAATCTTTGATGGGTTAGGTCAATGATCTCGGCTTGTATGATTAATGTTTTCGATAAAGACATCTTTTAATTGTTTTATAAAAATTGTTTTTACCAAACACAAAATTATAAAAAGGTAATGTTTAAATTTTTTTGGAAATTGTTTAAATGCTAATTTTGTAATTATTTTGTTAAATGTTTGTTTGTACCGACAACTTAACACTACTCTCAGCCGTTGCTCTGTCTTTTCAGTTTGATATTTGTTTTCTTTTTTTTCTTTCTTTCATTATCAGTAGCAGCTTCAGAACTCTGTTTCTCTCTCTCTCTCTTTTTCGTTTTGGGTAGTCCTCAGTTCCGAAAGAAAACTTATCTTTATTTTACTCTCATTTATATTTTTTAGTATATTTTTCTTCTCAGGAAAATGTGTTAAAACTTTAGAAGTTTCAAAGGAATATTATCCATCCCTTCTGCCTTATTTGATCTCAAGTACTCCTAAGGAATGTTGAACTCTGACACCATTACAGGAAACCATCTGTCTTCCATCTCGTCTCGAATGTCATGTCATCAGATAATTTCTCCCATCGTAGAGGGCCGCCGTGTACTCTTTCTACCTATATATTCTCTTCTCTGCTTTTAACTGAGGAATTCCCAATGTCCCCATTGCACTCTTAACGTTGCCGTCCTTCTTTACATTTCACTGTAGGCTGACTTATCTATGTGCACAATCAGTTCTTCAGACTGTGTCTTATTTTTAGAGCTCTTCACATTTTTCCCGCAATCCATTTCGCCTTCCTTTCTGGGCTACCGAGAAATTATACGCCAGGATGCGATTCTTCAGTTTATTCCAGCTTATTTGTTGATCTAACAGTCGGCAGATATACTGCCGGTTCACAGTGTGCAATGCATACAATATTTTGCTGTCAGACATGTAGCCATTATAAGATGCGAATTGATCTACTGGGAACCCAGGGCCGACATATATGTCCAGCTCTCCCTATCACGACTCGCCTTGGACGAGGTCTGCCGAAGACATGACTCTGTCCGCGGCTGTGGCCAGAACGCACAGCGGGACACCCCAGCCGCGGCAGAGTAGATGTAGGCACTCCTTCCGCACTGGCCACCAGCTCGTCGTGTCCGCTCACGTGTTTGCTGTCTCCTTGTTAGACTCAGTGTTCACTCCCATGGCTCATTCCCAAGCTTTGGGGCGACCGCAGTCTCGGTTGATAAAACTGTCAGTGTTGTGACTTGGCGAGACAGCCAAGCCACTATGAGGTAGCCGAAAGGCACGCGTTTAAGCTCACGCAGGCTGGCGTGAGGTCTGGAACAGTTAAAGGAGTTGAGTGTAGTAAAAACAGTACGTAGCTTCTGGAATACTTAACTTTAATCCATAATGGGTGAATATCGGTCTGACGGTACATGCATCACAAGATAAATAGCAAATGATAATGGCGCCTTGCTAGGTCATAGCAAATGACGTAGCTGAAGGCTATCCTAACTATCGTCTCGGCAAATGAGAGCGTAATTTGTCAGTGAACCATCGCTAGCAAATTCGGCTGTACAACTGGGCGAGTGCTAGGAAGTCTCTCTAGACCTGCCGTGTGGCGGCGCTCGGTCTGCAATCACTGATAGTGGCGACACGCGGGTCCGACGTATACTAACGGACCGCGGCCGATTTAAAGGCTACCACCTAGCAAGTGTGGTGTCTGGCGGTGACACCACAGTCAGTGTAATACATTTCGCTGTTCTCTGTAACGAACAGCCTCATAAGGCTTCCAAGATGTACTACAGTCCTGGTGCGTTCGTGTACTATCCCACGAGTGTCGGACAAATAGTGCAAAAGGTGGCCGCTGCTATATAATCTTGATTACAGTTCTACATACAAGGGTAATCCCAAAAGTAAGGTCTCCTATTTTTTTTATAAGTACAGAACTCTGTTTGTGTGGCTGTTGGTCACACTGTAATGAAGAGTGCTTCAGGCGCTGTGTGTAAACATGTGCACGCCGCATTGAGGCGCTCAGTCTCGGCTTGGCAGCCGTTGAGAATGGAGCTCCCGTTGGATGTCACCCCCAGGTGCGAATTGCTCGCAGTTATTCGCTTTTTGAACGAAAAGGGCACTGCGCCGACTGAAATCCATCGCCAATTGACGAAAGTGTATGGTGAGTCGAGCATGGATGTGAAAAATGTTCGTAAGTGGTGTAAAGAGTTTGCAGCTAGTCGGAACGAAATTCACGAGGATCAAAGGAGCGGGAGACCGTCAATTTCTAAGGAGACAGTGTTGAAGGTTGAGCAAAGCATGCATGAAGATCGGCGGATCACCATGGATGATCTCTGCACGTTGGTTCCTAACGTTTCCCGAAGCACTGCTCACTGAATTTTAACGGAAACATTGAATTACCGGAAGGTGTGCGCAAGATGGGTGCCACGCATGCTGACTGAGGACCACATGCGGCAACGAGTTGATGCTTCCCGCACAGTTCTTCACCGCCTTGCTGCCGAATAGGACAACTTTCTGGTCTCAACTGTCACGGGTGACGAAACCCTGCCATACTACTTTACACCTGTGACCAAGCAACAATCACGCCAGTGGCGGCATACTTCTTCACCAAAGCCGCGGAAATTCAAACAAACACAGTCTGCCGGTAAAGTCATGACAACCCGGAAAGGGGTATTGTTGGTCGACTGTATGTCCACTGGGACCACAATTACGGCTTACAGGTACTGTGAGACTCTGAAAAAACTAAACGGGCAATTCAGAACCGGAGAAGAGGAATGTTGATCAAGGGCGTACACATTCGCCATGGCAACGCTCGCCCACACGTCAGTCGACAAACCGTTTCTCTCCTGCAACAGTTTCAGTGGAACATAATCACCCACCCTCCCTATAGTCCTCACTTGGCGCCCAGTGACTATCACCTGTTCCCTAGGTGAAATGAACATTTGGCCGGAATGCGATTCAGCTCCGACGACGGAGAGAAGGAAGAGGTTCATAACTTTCTGAACAGCATGGCGGCGAGCTGATATGACTTGGGCATACAAAAACCACCACAGCGTCTACAAAAATACATCGACAGAAATGGTGATTATGTCGAAAATAGCTACATGTTCGCCGGCCTCGGTGGCCGTGCGGTTCTAGGCGCTCAGTCCGGAACCGCGTGACTACTACGGTCGCAGGTTCGAATGCTGCCTCGGGCATGGATGTGTGTGATGTCCTTAGGTTAGTTAGGTTTAATTAGTTCTAAGTTCTAGGCGACTGATGACCTCAGAAGGTAAGTCGCATAGTGTTCAGAGCCATTTGAACCATTTTGTAAACCATTGTAGAAATAAACAGGTCTATGTACTTATAAAAATGTAGGTGACCTTATTTTTGGGATTACCCTCGTATTCCCAGCCGAGCCACCACATGAGAAGTGTTGTATCAAAGGTAACTTATCACATAACGTTATGAAAATCATGAAAGTATATAAAGGGAAGTATTTAATGATAAGAAAATGCATAAAGTATCTCATAAAAGGAAAATTACTGCACTTGGAAATTTGTAATAAATGGAACTTTGAACACTGACAGTACCAAATGAAACTAACCTTGTGGCGGAAATGCTTATTCACAGTGGCTATACATTGCTTGTCAAGAATGTGTACATGCCTAATATATTTCACTGCCCCGCATCAAAGGAATCCCATCCAAATGAATTCCGTAATTAGGCTCTGATAATGTCTTACCTGGAACGGAGGCTCGGTTCTGATTCAGAATGCGTTCAAAATGTACACTGAAGTGACAAAGGGCATGGGACAGAGGTATGCACTTATACAAATTGCGGTGACACCGCACAAATTAGGTGTAAAAGGGCAGTGCATTGGCGGTGTTGCCATTAGCACTTGCATGATTCATGTCATAAGCGTTACCGACGTGATTAAAGCCGCACAACGGAAGTTAACAGTCTTTGAGTGCGAAATGGTAGTTGGAGCTACACGCATAGGACATTGCTTTTCGGAAATAGTCGGGGAATCCAATATTCCGAGGTCCACAGTGTCAAGAGTGTGCCGAGAAGACCAAATTTCAGGCAGTACCTCTCACCACGGACTCCGCAGTGGCCGACGGCCTTCACCTAACGAGTGCAGCGGCGTTTGCATAGAGCTGTCAGTGCTAACAAACGAGCCACACTGATTGATATAACCGCATAAGTCGATGTGGTACGACACGATTTTGCAGTGCTTGTGTTGTTCAGAAGTACGATAGGCGGGAAATCCAGGTCGAAGTCCCGCTCAAATTTTCGTTCTCATCATTCTGTTAGACTTTGGTGGTCGTTTATAATTGCATGTGCAAATACGTTTCATTCAGATGAATGTGGAATGTACGACGAGCATACCACTTAGGACAGTGAGGCGAAATTTGCCGTTAATGACATACTGTAAGTAGGCTGTTTAGGTTCTTATGTTGGTAACGCCGCCGCCACGTAGCGCTCTGTATGAAAATCACTGGCTGTGCTGTGTGCAGTCTGTGGCTAGTCTGCATTGTTGTCTGCCACTGTAGTGTTGGGCAGCTGGATGTTAACAGCACGTAGCGTTGCGCAGTTGGAGGTAAGCCGCCAGCAGTGGTGGATGTGGGTAGAGAAATGGCGGAGTTTTCAAATTTGTAAGACTGGATGTCATGAACTGCTATGTATATTATGATTTTTTTCAACACTATTACGGTACATACTTTATTTGCATTAATAATATCTTATTTACTTCGTAAAGACCTTTAGACATTATTTATTCTGTTTTGTTTTAATGCTCATGTGTGAAGTTGATGTTCCAAAAGTTATTCTGATCTTTTATGTATGTAATTATCTCATAATTCCTGTAACACTGATGTATATGTATATTTCTATTCTTTTGTAAATCCTGTATTACTACAAATGTATTTTGTACCTTTGTTATTGTATTCTCATGTTATAATATTGTAATTGACACCAGTTCATCAAATTAAGTAATTTGTAAGCATTCATTTCACTGCACACATTTCTGTTGGTCATAGTATACGCAGAATATGTGGAAAAAAAAGAGGACTGTTAGTGTCTGGACGTGTGTTGATAATTCAGCAAGCGACTGGTTAACAGCATTGCTGGTTCTCAGGACAATTCAAAAACTTTGTGAGTGCACAAGTGGTGGTTTATGGACTTTCTATATTCTCCGCAAGACACTTCTATGGTGATTGTGCACCTGCACAGTCGCAACAGATGGGTGTTGGCCGTCTCTACAAGGTCTACAGTGGGTCTGCTCCTTTGATGACCCACGAAAACTCTTATTTCTACAAGGACTGCTGTGGGTCTGCACTTCTGGTGGCCCACCAATACCATACTCTCTACCAGGACTACAGTGGGTCTTCTCTGTGATGACCTACCTACCAATATTCTTCAAAACTTCGACTGACTCTGCTGTGGGTTTGCTCTGTCGTGGCCCATTACCTGTCTGCATGTCAAGAGTCAGCACTGTCTTTCCGTTGGAAGGATAACACAACTTCTTCAAGACTGCATGGAAATCCACTACTTCCGTGTGCATTCTCTTTTACTGCTCAGACTGAGAAAAACAGTGCTATTTTACTGTGATGAACGGTCAGGAGTGTCTTTATGGACTGTGAGAAAATTTTAGCTTTTGACCAACATTGTATCAATAAGTGTGTGCATTCGATTTCTTTGTTATTGTAATTGCGAAAAAATTTTAACAAATATGTATTGGCCAGTGCCCAAAACAATTTGTAAAATTTTTTGTGGGGAGCATGGGGGCTATGCAAGTAGGCTGTTTAGGTTTTTATATTGGTAACGCTGCCGCTACGTAGCGCTCTGTATGAAAATCACTGGCTGTGTTGTGTGCAGTCTGTGGCTAGTTTGGATTATTGTCTGCCATTGTAGTGTTGGGCAGATGGATGTTAACAGCGCGTAGCGTTGCGCAGTTCGAGGCGAGCCGCCAGCAGTGGTGGATGTGGGGAAGTGAAATGGCCGATTTTTAGAATGGATGATCTGGAGGTGTGTCCATCAGAAACAGTACATTTGTAAGAATGGATGTCATGAACTGCTATATATATTATAACTATTAAGGTAAATACACTCCTGGAAATTGAAATAAGAACACCGTGAATTCATTGTCCCAGGAAGGGGAAACTTTATTGACACATTCCTAGGGTCAGATACATCACATGATCACACTGACAGAACCACAGGCACATAGACACAGGCAACAGAGCATGCACAATGTCGGCACTAGTACAGTGTATATCCACCTTTCGCAGCAATGCAGGCTGCTATTCTCCCATGGAGACGATCGTAGAGATGCTGGATGTAGTCCTGTGGAACGGCTTGCCATGCCATTTCCACCTGGCGCCTCAGTTGGACCGGCGTTCGTGCTGGACATGCAGACCGCGTGAGACGACGCTTCATTCAGTCCCAAACATGCTCAATGGGGGACAGATCCGGAGATCTTGCTGGCCAGGGTAGTTGACTTACACCTTCTAGAGCACGTTGGGTGGCACGGGATACATGCGGACGTGCATTGTCCTGTTGGAACAGCAAGTTCCCTTGCCGGTCTAGGAATGGTAGAACGATGGGTTCGATGACGGTTTGGATGTACCGTGCACTATTCAGTGTCCCCTCGACGATCACCAGTGGTGTACGGCCAGTGTAGGAGATCGCTCCCCACACCATGATGCCGGGTGTTGGCCCTGTGTGCCTCGGTCGTATGCAGTCCTGATTGTGGCGCTCACCTGCACGGCGCCAAACACGCATACGACCATCATTGGCACCAAGGCAGAAGCGACTCTCATCGCTGAAGACGACACGTCTCCATTCGTCCCTCCATTCACGCCTGTTGCGACACCACTGGAGGCGGGCTGCACGATGTTGGGGCGTGAGCGGAAGACCGTAGCCCAGCTTCATGGAGACGGTTGCGAATGGTCCTCGCCGATACCCCAGGAGCAACAGTGTCCCTAATTTGCTGGGAAGTGGCGGTGCGGTCCCCTACGGCACTGCGTAGGATCCTACGGTCTTGGCGTGCATCCGTGCGTCGCTGCGGTCCGGTCTCAGGTCGATGGGCACGTGCACCTTCCGCCGACCACTGGCGACAATATCGATGTACTGTGGAGACCTCACGCCCCACGTGTTGAGCAATTCGGCGGTACGTCCACCCGGCCTCCCACATGCCCACTATACGCCCTCGCTCAAAGTCCGTAACTGCACATACGGTTCACGTCCACGCTGTCGCGCCATGCTACCAGTGTTAAAGACTGCGATGGAGCTCCGTATGCCACGGCAAACTGGCTGACACTGACGGCGGCGGTGCACAAATGCTGCGCAGCTAGCGCCATTCGACGGCCAACACCGCGGTTCCTGGTGTGTCCGCTGAGCCGTGCGTGTGATCATTGCTTGTACAGCCCTCTCGCAGTGTCCGGAGCAAGTATGGTGGGTCTGACACACCGGTGTCAATGTGTTCTTTTTTCCATTTCCAGGAGTGTACATTGTTTGTTCTCTATTAAAATCTTTCATTTGCTAACTATGCCTATCAGTAGTTAGTGCCTTCCGTAGTTTGAATCTTTTATTTAGCTGGCAGTAGTAGCGCTCGCTGTATTGCAGTAGTTCGAGTAACGAAGATTTTTGTGAGGTAACTGATTTGTGAAACGTGTGGGTTAATTTAGTCAGGGCCATTCTCTTGTAGGGATTACTGAAAGTCAGATTGCGTTGCGCTAAAGGATGTTGTGTGTCAGTTTAAGCACAGTCCTTATTTAATTTTCTCATAACAGCAGATTTAATTTTTCAACTCTTTTTAATAAAATTACTCATATTTCATAACCCTATCACAGACAACAAGCATTACTGAAGTATAAAATTTCAGTCAGTTTTTCTTTTAAAATCACTAAATCAAAATCTCCTGTTAACTAACAGAAGTGGAAGGAAATTGCTAACTCCTTGGACCTTGGACATAGGACTAGGATATCTTTTCCTGTACCTAACGCTCCAGATTATTGAACAATGAAAACTAACGAATTATAGTTACCGCTAAATGCACACAAGCCATATGACAAATACCTTTTGGTTGCTAGTCGTTTCCTTGGCAAAATCAAATTCCAAAATATCTTTCCTCCAATAATATTCAGTTCTTAGCTATACTCAGCTTCTCAATTTTTCTCCTTTTCAGGAGGGAACCACTTGCTCTGACCCAGAGCGCCTCAGCAAAGCCAACCGATCACCGTCATGTCTCGCCCAAGAATCGACAATGACTGGCTCTCCCCCCTACTGCTGTTCCGCTTACCGCGCTCTGTTTTGCTTAACAATGCTTTTGTTAATGCTTAAAGACAATGATGCCTTCACGTGGCCAGGCTTCAGAAACATACCTGTGGAAGTTAAACTCTCTGCAACTGATCTTTTACGCAAATGACTGACAAACTTCTGCTACAGGAAACAGATACATTTCAAACACAGTCGACAAAGTATTTATATAAATAAAATTTCATCGTGATATAAGCGGCAGAAAAAGTGTTTCTCTAATATCCTTCTCTAATGCTAGTCAAACTTATCGTTAAAAGCTTCCTATTTCATGCAAAGTAGTTGGCTGTCTCCTTAACAAACCTTTCTAATGGTAGATTAAATTGAGTCAATGGAGCAGTCTCATAGTAAATTTTAAGGATTAACTGAAATATACCGAAACCCACTGACTCTCTTATTTCAATAAATAACGGACAAAAATCAAAGAGCAGAGGAAATTCCATAATTTCAGAGAGAAAGTACAAATTATTTACATTAGACCATAATGGATTTCTGGCGCCCGATTAGCTAAGTGAAATTCGTGGATTCATGGACTCATGAACACTTGACAACTTGTAAAATAGAAACCGCTTAATGGACAGTTACCACAGAGGCACTTCCACATTCACACTACCAGAGGAAAAAAAAAAGAAATTAGAAAGATTAAAACATAAACCGTAATCCCTTGTAGTCGGCAAAAAGGTACAATTACACCGGCCTAACCCAAAGACTGAACAGAGGCACGGAATTATCAAAACATCCAGAAAAGAACCATGTGGCTGAAATGCAGAATGAACCGCGAAAACTTCACGATTTTGGAAGTAATAAAGAGAAAAGACAGAAAGAGGGAAACGAAAGACAAATCTGCAATATGAAATAACCACAAACTCGAGCATGGACTAACTGCATCTGGTGGTACAGTCATACAAAGCACCCAACAAAGGAAAAGAATCACGGAATTTTGGGAACGGTCAAAAATTAAAATAAGAAATAAGAGACAAGTGAATGGAACTGAAAATCTAAAAATCTACTGGTAAGGAAAGGAATTGAAGGACGAAGAGCTAAAGGCTCAATCGGTTTTCAAACACACAGAGAAAGATCATGAGAAATCACGAAAATCCTGATAAAATAGTTTTTCTGCTAAAATACGTACCCACAAAAGAAAATTACTTCAAAGTAATGAAGAAAGAAAATAATCAGAGATTTGAAAGATCTCTAAATCACACACGAACACGTGGATTCGAACAAGGGCACATGTACTAAACGGACAGAAATTGCAGAATAAAATGAAACCAATGGAGAAGGAAGAATAAATTGTAACCCAAGAAACACTAGCAAACGAGTAATCACACAGAAAAAGCAAGAAAACTAGCCGAAAAAAAGCATAGTTCGTCGAACACGTCCCCACATTCCTAAGCCATGTCTGAACAAAGCAACTCGCTATAAAAGTCGAATAATAGCAAAAATCTCAGCATTCATTTGTTGAAAACCCATACCACATGTATACCTGTAAACGAAATGCATTAATACTTGAGCTAGGCTGAAACTTACACAATCTTAATCACTATGTAGAAGAGCTCTCACGAGCAACCTAACTCACCAAGATCGCAGGCAGCAGTCCCTAGCACGCTATCAAAATCGGGCTCAAGACACGTAGCAGAAACGATAAGAGAAACCCTTTCCTGATCATGCTAAATACGACAGCTGCTTCCACCGGAGGGTCACACCTCTTTGTCATCCAAAGAGAGGAGGGATGGAAGAGAAACACAGGAATACAATGCTAAAACTTCACAAACAAGAGTGGGGAAGGTAGAGGAAACATAGATACTTAATGAGTCTACGTGTGTATGTGTAATCTAGATACAAAACGGCCGTAGTTCCAGAAAATTTGCGAAACTGTAGGTGATGAAGACATACATAGCTGCTCATTCTTTATCCCGGTATGATTTAGTAACTGCACACAAAATTTTGAGATGCTGATACTTTGGAAAGTGAATTTAACTTTAGTAAAACATTCCTAAACGGCTAATATTGAGACCTTTCATGTTTTCTGTGATTGCGGACTCGTTAAACATTAGCCAAGTTTGCCGTTGGCGTTCTCAGCAGCGACCTTCAATGGTCCACACAGTCTGCACAATACAGCATGTATTGCCGCATTGGTAGGGAATCTGGTATGCTCCGGCCTTCCAGAAAACGAGAACATCTTTCAAGTTCCCCAGTAAGGTTGAAAGGGACCTGTTCTATTTGCCATGTCGATTTTTAAGTAGTTTTGGTTATCAATGTAAATGAAGTCGTGAATTTGTTAAATGTACTCAACACCTGTAGCATCAATATAATCAAATTTTTTGCAGGCCTGAGCTTTGAGACCGAAGATGTTAAAGCACGTCAGTGAGTAGCTATGCGTAATGTTTGTTAGACAGTCTGGCGATGTACTTCGTTTGAAAAGGATGGAAGCTGACCTGCCGTGTTGTGGGGGCAGCGTTATTTGAAAAGAATTTTGCAATAATATCTTCTGAAGAAACGTTTTGTGGAACTGAGATGATATGAATACAAGAATGTCAAAAGTGAAGCTCTCTAAGGTAATCTAGTTTTTTTATATTCATAATTGTATCGTCCCCTGCAGTTAGAACGCTGTGTACGGTTAAATTTACTGTTGAAATTTTATAATGAAGAACATGGACTATGCTCCAAACTGAACGCTGAAAGGCATAATCAGTCTTAAATGATGATGATGATGATGATGATGATAATGATGGACATGGATTTGTCTTAAAATTGAAACAAGCGCCAAAGTAAGTAATTGTACACAGGAAGATTGCTTTGCTAACTTGTCCTTTTGTGAGAACTTTATGAAAGGCTGTATTGTTGTTATAGCTTAATGAAAAATAGTTATATTTGGAGTCTTTTTCATTTATCACTCGTTAAATTTAGTTTCTTATTTTTCATTCTTCACGTTTATGAATGTGTTTGTATACTCGCATTGCACATCGCGAGTTGTATGCTGCAGAAGCATCATTATTAATCATCTTCAAGATACCGTGTTGCATTGCACCTTGCAATTACGGTAAATGAAATTCGAATCTTGACAGTCTCATCATTACCTTAGTACTGTCAGGCTGCAGAGCAGACGAGCGTTGTGTGTCCACAGGTATTGTGAAAACATCATATCGTTTCAGAGGTCTCAAATCAGTAAAAGATTTAAGGGAAGTGTTCCCTTGTAAGTTTTGAAGAAATTTTATCAGTAAATCAGATGCGTTAAATTTATTTTTCATTTGCGGAGTAATTAAAGTATGAGCACTGGCACAGTCGTTGTTTGCACCAATAAAGGTAAAGATTACCAATATTCTGGGCCAACATTTTAATCTGAGTCATTTGTTTTGCACACAAATAGCTTATATAAATTTAATGCAGTTTTGTCATATGATGACATGGTTGGAGACCGTGGCTGCTATTTGAAGGCAACTGTTGATGGTATTGAGACAGCAGCCAGCCATAAATTTATTTATAAGTTCCTTTATTCAAAAGGTACCGTTACCGGCTTAGACTCATTAGAGTTCATTGTCAGACGGCTTCATGATTTTATTAGTACATGTGGTGCATTTTTTACTGATTAATTGTCCTAAAATTTAAATAATACGTCATTATAAGCACGTCACACAGTCGGTTGCGTTACAGATTTGCTTTGGGATGTGACTCCCGTGAAATATCGGTACGGAATACTTGTTTCCATAGTTTTCGTCCAGCAGACGACGTTCGTAGTTTTCGCCACGTTGCCATGATTGCACACATAAACTTGTATAATTGAGAGCTTCAGATTTTTCACTGAATACATTTCCACCACATTCGTACCGTTCCACACGTAAACTTGTATCTAGACTTGGCCACTGTTTCTATGTTTCGATACAGTGTATCGATACGTGGAACTGTCTCAGTGTTTCGAAACGGCTATGTTTCACTTTTTCGAAACAGCGGTGTTTCACACCGCTCTGTCTCGGATGTCGGGACCAGATTCGATCTCGAGCCAGACACAGAAACTGTATCGCTGTTTCAAAATAACGCTGTTTCAGTCCACTTGCGTTTGGAAGGAACTAATTGTGTCGAAACAGTGACGTTTCATTCCGCTGTTGTCTCGGACGAGATTCGGGCACGGTACAGACACTGAAACACATTTAAGATCTCACTTCATGAAACACTTTCAAGTGTGTCGAAAATAAAGCTTCATTTCTGACTGACTGCCCTTTTCCAAAATGGCTTAATGTCTGCTTTATAAGCACCAACAAACAATAAAATAACGCACATTATTCGCATTCAAAATAAATTACACATCTCTTAGAACATACACTTGCTGCAACTACAGTCGTGCTTGATAAATGTATGAAGACGCCACTGATACATGAATCACAAGATCCATTGCTGTGGTGGAAAGAAAATTGTGTGTTGTTTCCTACGCTGTTTGAAATAATGAAACTACATCTTTGTGTTATGACCACCTCTGCTCCATGTGAGCGCATATTTTCAAATCAGGGGCAAACAATAACAGACAGACGATCCCGTATTTCAAGCTAAAAAGTATCAGAAACTTGTTCTTCTCTGGCAAATATGCACTGAATTTGTATTTGACTGGATTTTGTTTCGTCCACTAAATCTTACTTCTAGCTACCTTATAAGAACATTTTTCTCAGATTTGTTGCACGCAGACGACACTTCCATATTTGCTCACCATTCAGTGAGTTTAATTTTTTTAGTACATTTCTTTATTTATGTGTTCGAGAATATTTATCTGATTTATTTTTGTCTGTTGTAAATGTGCTATGTTTGGTTATTACACAATATGGGCATCTTAATACTTGTGTATCATAGATAATTCTCAGGCAAACCAAGAACAGTACTTTGATACTTTTGTTTTTGGCTTTCAGATGTTGTGATAAAAATTGCATTTCGACAGCAACTTAGCTTTTATCTCTGACTTCCTGGGGAAGTTTGTAATAAAATGATAATATATCTGCTTGTTGTGAGTACTTGAGGGAACTCCATATACCTGTACTTCAAACAAACTTCCTTAACAAGAATTGTAAGTGATGTAGAGCCAGATCTTCCACGATATACGTCTCACAAAGGCATTACACTGTATGCATTGTTTTAAATTTTAGTCTGGATTTTATACTTCAAAGAAACATACCGCAAACAATGGAAAATTTAACGGTGAGTAAGAAAATTGTGAGTGGCACACTCATAAATGTTAATTCAGTGCCTCACTTCCCAGAATGCCATCTCAATAAATTATATCCCATGATATGCCTTTTGAAGAGCACATGCTGATCATGACTCATGAAACCTATAAAAATTAGGCACTAGAATACAGGGAAATGAGTTTGGCAAAATGTCAAACATACAATCTCTGACCTCACCCAAGTGAAAATATGAAAGTCACATGACACGAAACCAGAACGTTTGCTGTAGGAAGCTGGCCGGTGTGGCCGTGCGGTTCTAGGCGCTACAGGCAGGAACCACGCGACCGCTACGTCGCAGGTTCGAATCCTGCCTCGGGCATGGATGTGTGTGATGTCCTTAGGTTGGTTAGGTTTAAGTTCAAGGGGACCGATGACCTCAGTAGTTAAGTCCGAAAGCAATCAAAGCCATTTGAACCATTTTGCTGTAGGAAATACGAGATTGCCAAGACACCTAAGTGAAATTTTCATACTTTCAGCGATATGATTGGCGCTCCCACACCTTGTGTTTATTTGGCAATATTTGTACAGTAGCCACTCAATATGATATAATGTGTGGGCCTATACAATTACGAAACACGAACTGTTTCACTGTTTCGAAACAGCGTTTCATTTGTCTCATTTTTTTCGAAACAAGTACGTGTTTCGGTTTGCCCAAGTCTACTTGTATCACTAAGCACTACACATTCGTCACAGAACCGAATTTGACAGGCACAACAGTCTTAACAAGCGTACGAACGTCAAAGATACTGTGGTATATCGTAACGTAACTAAGTGTTTCCCAAATTCTCGAACAAGACATTAATTGAAACGTACTCGCAAGCAACTGACTGCGAGAAAGCAGCATTATCGCTGACGCTCTCTCTATACCTTGAACTAAGAGAGCTTTGGTTCGGTGTTTACTATTGTGGAAATATATAGTCTAGCTTCTGATCTTAATGAGTATGGAAGAACGTATTATGTCTTAAGAGGAAAGGCATCGTTGAGAGACCACCATCTTTAATTGAAAGGCATTTTCTGATTTTGTGCGAGAATAATAAGCCAATAAACCAATTCCTCGGCAGCATGAACAAGGTGTGTATTGCGTAAATTATTCTCCGTCATATGGTTTCACATTTTCAAATATTTGTGCATGCCTACGAGGCATTTCTTTGGACTGTGGAAGCTCGAATCTGCAAGCTCTATACGGTCACTGATTTGAAGACTTCTCAACAAATCCACTTCGACGGACAGGCTTCCACAGAAAGAAGAATTGGACCGTAGTTAACGTAGACTAAAATTCCTACAGATTCAGCACTCAGTTCGACGACCGGTATAGGCATCGAGTACAGCTTACAGTCAATGTGCAGCAGCAGATCTCTAGTCTATCATGCTGAATCCCCTGAACATAAACGACATCTAGTAAAATCTGGTTGTTTATTCATTTCAAAGACCTAAACTATTTTCTTAGGGAGAATGAAAACTAATGAATCAATTCCTTGAATCAGTAATGATAATAATTAAATCAAAGCAGTAATTAAATGAATAATAATAAAAAGCAGTTCATCGAG
The DNA here is from genome assembly GCF_021461395.2 of Schistocerca americana. NCBI lineage: Eukaryota > Metazoa > Arthropoda > Insecta > Orthoptera > Acrididae > Schistocerca > Schistocerca americana. The sequence continues at coordinate 167,262,241 of NC_060121.1, read as the reverse complement.
GTTACTTTTTGTCTCTGAAATTTTCCACACATATCTCCATACAACAACTGGGTTCAAGGTGAAATAAGACTCCTCTCATGAATCATTCCAGCTCAGTAAAATTATAACAGTTTACTTTTCATGTGAGAGAGACTTACGCTATTACATTATTAGTACAGATTCAGTGATTTGCTAGGAACTGTGAGGGAAGAGAAGAAGTCGCCGTTTAATGAGTTACAGGACACGGAAGTTGTAATTGCGAATCTACTGTCAATGTGTTTAGTGTACGTGGATCGTACCGGCATATGCTAGATACTAAATCTGACACAATCTACGAGAAAGGAATATTCAGCAGGGGTAGCTGTAGGATGGAAGAGAAGTCCATAGCAGAAATGTTTAATAATAAGGATTAGCTATAGGTGACATACCTGTTACTGCGAATTGTCGTCATTATATGGTGACACAGACTGAACAAAGGGAGGTATTTAAATTGCGGGTCACAGAAATGTTACAGTTAAGTATCCACACGCTAAGGTTAGTTTGACCATAATGAAAGAGGATTCATTGACAGGATTTCATCAGAAGTAGTGTGAAAGAATGATACATAATTGAGCAATGTATCCTAACGCATCAATGGTCGCAGAGCATTGTTTGTCAGAAACGTGTGTGACCGAATAAGAATGCACAAGTTTTTTTAACACTAACTTTGAAATACTGTAACAGCGTCGTTAGAAAGGCCAACGAAATATTCACCAGCGACAGTCGAATAACCAGATTGTGGCTATAGTCTGTCAACATCCCTGCTACCTGGAAGCTCTTCTCATGTGTGGGTAACTGCAGCTACACCTATGCTCATAAATTAAGGATAATTTCAGAATGTGGTGCCACACAACGTGGCACTACACAAACCTGGCACTAATAGCATAGGCACATAGGGAACACACACGACACAGATCTAAGTCCACGGTATTGGTGATAAGTAGAGAAAACAGTCCCGAGACACGTGTGCTACAAAACGCCACTGTTTCCTGCGCATGTACCGGGACGTCAGTACGGGATATGATCACCATGCACACGTACACAGGCCACACAACTGGTTGGCATACTCTGGATCAGGTGGTCGAACAGCTGCTAGGGTATAGCCTCCAATTCTTGCAGCAGTGGCTGCCGGAGCTCTTGAAGTCTCGTAGGGGTTGGAAGACGTGCAGCGATACGTCGACCGAGAGCATCCCAGACGCGCTCGATTGGGTTTAGGTCTGGAGAACAGGCAAGCCACTCCATTCGTCTTATATCTTCTGTTTCAAGGTACTGCTCCACGATGGCAGCTCGGTGGGACCGTGTGCTATGATCCATCAGGAGGAAGGTCGGACCAGGCGGAAATACTGGTGCAAAATGACGTCCTAATACACCTGACCTGTTGCAGTTCCTGTGTCAAAGAGATGCTGGTGTGTACGTGCACCAATCATAATCCTACCCCACATCATCAAACCACGACCTCCATACAGGTCCCTTTCAAGGACATTCAGTGGTTGGTATCTGGTTCCTGGTTCACGCCAGAAGAAAAGCCAGCGAGAATCACTGTTCAGACTGTACCTGGACTCGTCTGTGAACATACCCTGGGACCACTGTCCCAATGACCTTTTACTGTGTTGTTGACACCAGGCATTACGGGCTCTCCTGTGACCACGGGTCAGTGGAATGCACCTTGTCTCCGGGCGAATAAACCATGTCTGTTCAGTCGTCTGCAGACTGTGTGTCCGGAGACAGCTGTTCCAGTGGCTGCGGTAAGGTCCCGAGCAAGGCTGCCTGCAGTACACCGTGGCCGTGTGCGGGCACTGGTGGTGAGATATCGGTCTTCTTGTGGTGTTTTACATTGTGGATGTCCCGTACTGTAGCACCTGGACACGATTCCTGTCTGCTGGAATCGTTGCCATTTTCTTGAGATCACGCTTTGTAGCACACGGAGGGCCTGTGCTACGACCTGCTGTGTTTGACCAGCCTCCAGTCGCCATAGTATTGTACCCCTCATAACGTCTTCAATCTGTGTTCTTTGAGACATTTTCAACACACAGTCACCATTAGCGCGTCTGAAAACGTCCGCACACTTACTCGCCGCATAGAACTCTGACATGCACCAACACACCTCTGCGTATGTGGCTGCTGCCAGCGGCACCGTGCGACGACCACAGGTCACATGCCACCGCATGGTCATACCCCGAGGTGATTTAAACCCGCAAACCGCCCACCAGAGCGTTGTTTCACCATGTATCAGCATTATCCTTAATATATGAGCATGGGAGTAGATATGGTATACCTCAACTTAGTTGTGGACTCTCATCCTAGTCGAATTGACGGCAAGTGACTTATCTTTTGTGATTGATTCGAAAGTACGGATTTCCTCTGACTAGTTTTTATAATGTTCTTCCCTGGATCTATGATGTTTTATGTACGAAAATAAATGCGATACTACGGTAGGGTTCGCCCTCTTAAATCAGTGTAGCCGCGACCTGGCGAGAGTGACTGGACCCGGTTTCAAGACCACCTCGTGAAACTGTGGAGGTTTATAGCAAGCTTTGTCCGATGTTCTGATAACGTTGCAGCCGAGTGTAGCTGGAAAGAGACTCTCTCTCTCCTCAGTGTTGTTCCAAGACGATAACAGCCAGACCATAACAGGCGCAGGCGAACGACTTCTTTTCTTTGAAGTTTCACGACCAGCAAACCTTCAGAAAGTCGTTTGCTTTCATGCCGCGGGCTCTAGTTGTGAATCTCTCGGTTATAAAACATACGAACGAGAGATGTCAGTAGCGATAACGAGATGAAACAAACTGCTTTGATAACTATGGAGTGGCCTCACTGAGATCAAAGGGGATGACACGGAACTTGAAACGACTCCTCGAGGCATGTTGACACAATGAACAGTATACACACCATCCGTTGTTTCGTTAACAATAGAACGACTGAGCATAGAACGTGCTATGTTGAATTGTTCTGAAAGAGTATATTGAGTTTTTCTGCACTCCGAAGAATATACAGAAAGAAGTTTTCCTTGAATAAGAAACACACACTATGCAGGTCATGAGTATGAATAAATTTGTTTTTCGGACTTACGATCGATGGTTTCTTTGACAACAAGTAGATTTATGCGTGTCGGTAAAGAAAACATACCACCTGAAACGACGCGAATCGAACTATTGAATAATTTGGTGGATACAAACTACACAGATCTTAGCGATAATTCATAAAAGCGCAAGGAAACGAGAAAACACAGTATAATGAACCGAAGCTAACATCTGATCGAGAACAATAGCAGGTGTCAGACCTGGCGCAGGCTTTGCAGCTGATAGAGGTGATTCCCACGCTTTCCAGTACTGTTATTTATCATCACCAGCAGTAGGTAACAGTAAAATTGTGCCGTAAAATGGTGGTCATGAATGTATTCAACCATGGATATTCCAAGAAAATTGATCAAGTTGTGGTATTATCTTTATACAAGGGGCACTTAAAAATAAAGGGGTCAGTTGGCGATAAAATGTTAGGGTAATACCTGGAGTATAAAATAGAAACATACATGCACAGAACATTATCTTGGCAGCTTTTAATGGATAGTACAATGGCGTGTAAGACTTTAAGATGAAAGCAACTTTATTTGTATTATCTGTGACTGTCACGTAACATCGCTCGATGATACTAGTACCACACGTAGAAAGAACTGTACAGTATGTATAGTCCGGAAAGTAACTGAAAGCAATTCGCAATAATACGAACAGAGATGACATTTTTATTCAAAGATAATAGTTACACTGAAGTGATCGCGATTTGTTATAGTGCCCTGCACGTTGCTCAAGGAGGGTCGTGGTTAACAGGGCGTGCGATAACTACGGACGGCGATACATGCTCTACAACATGGTCAACAAAGTTCGTAAGGACTTATTTTGGCATGGAATCCCACTCCTCCACCAGCGCGGTTGACATCTGTTGGATGATCGCTGATGCACGTGGACGTGCTGAAATACGGCTTCCCAACGCATACCACACGTGCTCGATTGCACAGAAGTCGGACCAACGGGCGGGCCAGTCCCTTCGCCGAGTATCCTATTGTTCGAAGGCCCCTACACAACCTGCCCTGTTCGAAGTGATCGAGCATTGTCATCCATAAAAAAATGAGTCCACCGCCGATTGAAGCCTGAAAATTTGCACTTGGGTAAAAGAATACAGTGTCACGATAAAGTTCATCAATGACTCCACGGTATTCAAAGATTTGGAGGCCAGTACGCCCATGCAACATTAAACCTGTCCACAATGATCACGTTCAGAGATGCTGGACTTACTTTCATATGTCAAATGGGGCGAACGTGCAATGTGCGCAGTAACATTGTCGGACATGATCGTTTTGGTGGAACAGGATATATGGTATGGGAAGGCATGATTAGTGTACTGATTTCCCAAATCTTTGAATGAGGTCCACTCATCAGCTTACTTATTTGATCAGCTTACTTATTTGTCTAGTTATAGTCCTTCCAATTTGCGCCTTATCAGGAGCACATTTGTCCCTGACTCCATTTTTATGGATGACAGTGAGCGACTGCATAGAACAGCGCAGGTTGAAGGAGTTTGGAGCTATAGGATAATTCGTACTTCCCTGCCAGTTTCCTTGACTTCATTCCCATTGAACATGTATGGGATACGTTGGGGAGACCAGTTACAGAATGTCCACGTGCACCATCGACCATCCAGCTGATGGCCGAAAGGAAGGCCCTACTGCAAAAGCTCCTGTCCAACTTTGGGACCAGCATGGGAGCACACACAGCCTATTAACCCTTTCACTGAGTGGTAGCCTGCCACGTGAGCATAATTTTCAAGTGGTGCTTACTTATACGACAGGTGCAGTCTGTCGTTATTATCGAGAATAATTAAGACGAAAAATGCAGTATTAATGTTTTAAATTGTTACTTTCTTTAATCTTTATAGAGAAATAATTATTTCTTGTTATAAGGTACATAAATAATTAAATTATTAAAACTAGCAAATGTGGTGTCATTTTAAATAAAAATTCAAACATAAAGATGCATTATATTTTAAACAAATGAATCTAGCTTCAATTCGTTTGTCATGGCTTGCACATCAATACACCTTCTCTCGGCGGTTGCCTTCTTTTATGTTCTTGGGATTCGGCAGATTAACCGGCGCTCGATTATGCATATGGAATTTTCATCAACAGCCCATCTCCTTCCACGACCGGCCACTGTTTGCAGTCGGTGGGGCACATCCATGATGAGTTTCTGTCGAAAACCAGATACTGAAATAATTATTTCCGTTTGAGTTTCATAGAACGCATGAGTGTTTAGCAAAGGCCGATCCACCAAATGAAAAAATACTTTTTGTATCATTTTACAGCTTTTATTACTTAGTATACGGGATGAATATATCCAGTTTCAAAACCACACAAAACAGAAAAAATACGCCAAATAAATGGAATTGGGATTGGAACGTACACGACCTTCTTAGAGAGCCAAATTTTCGTGAATGCACAAATTTTTAAAAAAGTTGGAAAGAATTTTGAAACGCTTTTCTTAGATGATCATCTCTTCACCTAATTTTTTTTAGATTTTGTCATCTTCTGGATCCTCACTGTAGCATTCTAAGTAACAGAAGGTACCTATCTCGTGCCATGATTTGCGCAAACACTGGGGTAGACAGCAACGGATCGTTGATCCAATATCTGCCTCTTTCATGTTTCCTCACTTGAGCCAGCAAAAGATTTACGTCAAGCTAAAAGCAAATTTCTCCACTTTTCGTATTTTTCTAACGTCGCAATCTTGGTTCCTCACTGCCGCCGTTGTGAAGGTTCAAATGGCTCTGAGCACTATGCGACTTAACTTCTGAGGTAATCAGTCGCCTAGAACTTAGAACTAATTGAACCTAACTAACCTAAGGACATCACACACATCCATGCCCGAGGCAGGATTCGAACCTGCGACCGTAGCGGTCGTTCGGTTCGGTTCCCGACCGTTGTGAAGGTGCTCGTAATCTTAATTATATTGCTCTATATGAAATTTACTATCTCTTTGGCTAAGACCTTCAAAGTAGTCATATACAGTAAGTGAATCATCTTAACTGACGAATTTACTGCCCGACTGACTAATCGGAATTACACATTTTGTGGTCCGAAGCAGTGTCTTTCTATATAATATCATCTGTTACGTGTTTTTAGCATGTTTCTCAGGCATATGACCAGGCTTTTCTTCGGAGTCAAAGCAAGAAGTGATGGTAACATCAAAAAATGGATCTGCATTTACTGATAAAGCGTTGGCTTGCTCACTAATATTTTGAAGATCTGTGGTGACGGATTCACCTACATGCTCATCTCCATCACTTTCCGTACAATCCTAATGACCTGGATTGGACATCATGACGTCCTTGTCATCACTCTAACTTAGAAGACTCAGCAGCTGATCTTCTATAAATGGATGGTAACGCTGCATCATTTTATTCGATGACACGGAAAGCGCAGCACAGAGACTAAGCAATGTTACGATACCAGTGACTTCTAAAGAGAATTCAGCATTCAGTATGTCGTTCGTGTAACTGCAAGTATTTCAACTATTAGACCGCATACTTGTGCAATAATCATGTCTGACTCGCTGGTCTGGCAGAAGACGTTATACGTATCTATACGATTGCAGCAGTGAACTGTTGCAAATACGTAACTATACGACTGTAGCAGTGAATTGCAGTAAATATATTTTTATTATATATATATTTTTTTTTAAATGTACACCTGGAGCATTGAAATGGTTGATGTAAATACACATAAGGGGCAGTGAAAGTGTTAACAACTGTGTCCCGACTTTTGTAATGTATAGAAAAGCAACATAAATCGTGGTGACTTCAGTGCAGGTATTGTGTTTGAATAAAAGTTTCATTTATGTTCGTTTCACTGCATATTTCTTTCAGTTACCTTCTGTACTATAGTGCAGCTGTTCCTTGTGTGTATGTGTTTCATCGAGCTACGTTACTTGACGGTGGAACATGATGCGAAAGCTACTTTCTCCCTGATGTTTTTCACGCCAGTGTTCTTTGCGTGTAACGATACCTGCCACGGTGAGAGCAGACAGCCGGTGTGACTGTATCGCCGCTCCGTGTGCCGCAGGCTCTGGTGCCGCGAGATTCATCAGCATGGCCCGCTGGCCGGCCGCAGGGCTGGTTGCCTGCAATTAGGCGCGCTAACCAGTTTAGGCCGCGCCGCGTCGCACAGGTGAGTTGGGACGCCGACATCCCACAGTTTCTACGGCAGCTCTGCCGCGCGGGGGCGCATTACTAGGGGCAGGACACAGAAATGAAATAGGAAGGCCACTTGATACCATCCGATAATGAAGGTACTCAACGTGTTTTTCCGGAAGTCACTGCCATTCCGAACAGGCGCGGATGTTGGGGGAGAGGGCAGTGGCAGTTTTTTACAGTCTGCCCCCAGCCCCCTTCAAATTTGGTTAACTATAACCTCTACTTTTAAAACGACAGAAGCGCCTATGGTTACAATGAGTACAGGAATTAAGTTTACAAATGTTTCAATACAATAATAATTTCTTTATGTCACTGAGTACATCGTTCTAGTGCAACTTCCACGAAATTGCATATCAGGGATATACTACATTTGGAAATTATTTGTAATCAAATTTGTATAGTATGCAAGCCGCCACTTGCTTTAATCATAAATATATCGCCAAAGCTAAAAGTCGTTATTTTTACGTGAAGGGAACTAATACCTTACCTGTAATATTCAAATCATGTGCTATTCACAAGAGTCTTCGGTATTTATTCAGGGGATTTTTTGTTCCCTACGCACGTAAGCACTTTCAGAAGTTAAATTAATAACAAAATTAGCCGGCCGGCGTGGCCGAGCGGTTCTTGGCTCTTCAGTCTGGAACCGCGCGACCGCTAAGGTCGCAAGTTCGAATCCTGCTTCGGGCATGAATGTGTGTGATGTCCTTAGGTTAGTTATTTTTAAGTAGTTCTAATTTCTAGGGGACTGGTCACCTCAGATGTTAAGTCCCATAGTGCTCAGAGCCATTTGAACCATTTTTTGAATAACAAAATTAACTAATTTAATAATACTGAACCTTAAATTCTTGGTGTATGCACGTACCACCACAGTGAAACAAGAACAGTCACTAGTACAAGGACTTTGAATGAGAACAGTGGCGTATTTAAGTTTACAAAATACTGACGAGTTTTATTAAACCTTTAGTAACTGCTACTCTCTGGGGAACAAGCTAATAAATCTTACATAAAATTGACAACCACAAACCTGACAAGAAATGGTATTTGATAGACAAACATACAATGATGTGGAAGCTATAGAAAATCTCTCATGAACTAATCTCTTTTACAACGCATCTGACTTTTTTTACATGTATCCACTGTGAGACCCAGTTTTATTGAAATGGACTCAATTAGGATGATCTATATCACAAACTACAGGGAGCTGTTAACACCATTTTACAACCCTGTGCGGCAGTACTTTGCCATTTCACCTTCATTCAGGCGTCAGCAGAACGCGGCGCGGCTGCTGTAATGTTCTGACGCATCCACGAAAATATGCAAACTACTCCGCCTCACGTTCTGATTAACGGAAATCTCCTCAGATTTCAGTGCGGGGTACACCCGTTTGCTGGTCTGTCCAAATCAATTTAACTCACAGGCACAAGATAGTGCGTGCTGCAATTGTCAAACGTCAGATGGCCGACTCAAGACAAATAAGTTCACCCTCGGGACACACAATATGTTTGAGATGATATGCAGTTCCACTGTCGGTACACTTGGAAACTGCCACAGGCTCTTTCTTTACCACAAGATACCGACCACAAGTCACACCCTCTAGAGAAGAACCTGAAGTTCTCCACCAAGTGAGGACCAGAAAATGGAGCCCCACAAAGAATCACAACTACTTTCCCCCAAGCCTCGATATGGGAGCCAAAGTAGCAAAATGAAACCGCCCCCAGATTGAACAATCCAACCGAACTTTTCTCTTCTCATTGAAATTCCTCTCTTGACTGGTATGTTAGCCTGGTAGCCAATTCAGAAACAGCAACGTGATTCCCACGCTGTGGGAGTAAGGCACTACTTTGCATATACTGAGGGGAGCTAATCGTTCCTGAAAAAAAGGAGATTTTAGCTTAGGGAGGCGTCGTTCTCATGGTAAGCATCACCACGTTAGGCAAAAAACGTCTACCTAGGAAGAACCACAGTCCCTCATTTACGCAGTGGTCTAATCATTCCAAGCTGACCATTTCGAATAGGTGAAAGAAGGCTGTCAAGGTTCCCAGACAGTCGTTCCTGTGAAATATATGTTTTTTCCGCTCACTAAAAGAAGGTAGCGACTTTCTGATGTCAGAAATGGGGGGTGGGGGGGTTCTATCCCTACATGTACACCAGCTGCTCTGTCATTATCATCCCAGGTTCTAACATGAGAATTAATGGAATTTTATGAACAGCTCATTCGTTTTAAAAAAGCTCAGTTTACAGTAGCCTCCTTTAAATGGCTTCCTGCAACCACTTTCAAAATGGTTCACATGGCTCTAACGAGTATGGGACTTAACATCTGAGGTCATCAGTCCCCTAGATTCAGAAATACTTAAAACTAACCTAAGGACATCTATGCGCGAGGCAGGATTCGAACCTGTGACCGTAGCAGCAGCGCGGTTCCTGACTGAAGCGCCTAGAACCGCTCTGCCACAGCGGCCGGCTCCAGCCACTTTCCTCAGTCTGGCCATCTTCCACGATGGACTGGCACCTGGACCAGATTTTTTTTTTTTTTTTTTTTTTTTTTAAACCGGCGCCCTCCTGTCCGACTTTAAGCAGAAGGAGGAGAGAGCTTCAGCCAGAAGGACCTCTACCCTCTACAGATAAGAGCCACTGAAAACAGTTTCCCAGAATCACTCACACAATCAGGCCGCAACACGTAGCATTTGTGGCCACCAATTCATCTCGCTTCCTGTTCTTGGTTGCCTCTACTATGGTCCCCTGGGTACATGCTCCTTACAGGTTACACATACTGTTATAAGAACATTCTGCCCACAATTTCCTCATGTTACTCATTAGCCACACATAAAACATGTAGTGCAGGGGAACTCCGAGATCATGTCATGTCCAAAAGTATGAGTATGAATCTGACTATGTTGTTAAAGTGAGAGAGTGGCTTACCACCTCTCAAATCATCATTCTGTTGTAGCCAATCTCCTCTCTCAAAGTAGGAATTGCAAGTTATGTCCTCAGTCATTTGTTGGATATATTCCAGTTTCTGTCATCCTCTACAGTTTTTATCATCTCCAGCCCCCCTCTAGTACCATGGGTGTTATTCTCTGTTCTCTACACACATGCAAAATCTTCTTCTCGTCAATGTTTTCAATATATTCCTTTCCTCACCGATCCTGCACAGAACCTCCTCATTCCTTACCTTATCACTCCACTTAATTGTCAATATTCTTCTATAGCATCACATCTGAAATGCTTTGCTTCTCTTCTGGTCCCGTTTTCCCACAGTCCTCGTTCCACTACCATGCAATTCTGTGCTCTAAATGTAGATTCTGAGAAATTTCTTCGTCAAATTAAGGCGTTTGTTTCATATTAGCAGACTTCTCTTGGTCAGGAATGACTTTCCTCCCAATAACAGCCTACTCTTTATGTACTCCTTGCTCTAGGTAGCACAAGTCCTAAACTTCATCTACTCCGTGATCGCTAATCCCCATTTCACCTACTTCTCAATATTTTCGTCTTTCTCCGATTTACTCTCTGTAATTTTACTCATTAGACTGTTCATTCCACTCAGCAGTTCCTGTACGTCTGCATCACATTCACTGAAGATAATGTCATCAGCCAATATTATTGTTGATATCTTCCCACCTTTAATTTTAATTCCACTCTTGAACCATTCTTTGTATTTCCGCCATTTCTTCTTTGATGTTACACATCGAATAGTACGGGTGAAGGACTACATACAAGTCTTACACCCTATTTAATCTGAGCACTTCGTCCTTGGTCTTCGACTCTTATTGTTAACTTTTGGCTCTTGTAGATATTGTGCACTGTGGTGACGGAAGTCATGGAACAGCGATATGCAGATATACTGAAGGCATTAGTATCGTGTACACAACGAATAAAAGAGCCGTACGTTGGGGAGACTGTCATTTGTACTAGGTGGTTCATGTGACATGGAGTCCGAAGTGGCTATGGCCGCGCAACGGGAATTAACTAACTCTGAACGCGGAACGGTAATTGCGGCTCGACATGTAGAACATTCCATTTCGAAAATCGTTAGGGAATTGAATATTACGAGATCCACCGAGTGTAGAGTGTGCCGACAATACCAAATTTCAGGCCTTACGTCACACCACAGACAATGCAGTGGCCGACGACCTTGAATTAACGACCGAGGGATGCGCCGTTTTCGTAGAGTTGTCAGTGCTAACAGACAAGCAACACTGTGTGAAATAACGACAGAAATAATCGTTGGGCACACGAATAAACAATCCATCAGGGCCGGCCGCGGTGGTCTCGCGGTTCTAGGCGCTCAGTCCGGAGCCGCGGAACTGCTACGGTCGCAGGTTCGAATCCTGCCTTGGGCATGGATGTGTGTGATGTCCTTAGGTTAGTTAGGTTTAAGTAGTTCTAAGTTCTAGGGGACTGATGACCTCAGATGTTAAGTCCCATAGTGCTCAGAGCCATTTGAACCATTTTTTTGAATCCGTCAGGATAGTGCGGCGAAATTTGGCGTTAGTTGGTTATGGTAGCAGACAACTGTTGTGTGCGGCTTCTATAACAGCACGACATCATCTGCATGGACTCTCCCGTGCTCGTGACCATATCGATTAGACCCTAGGCGACTGCAAAATCGAGCCCTGGTCAGATCAATCTGGATTCCAGTGGGTAAGAACTGATGGTGGGTTTCGAGAGTCGCACAGACATCACGAACCCATAGGCCCAGGTTGTCAACAAGGCACTGTGCAAAGTGGTTGTTGCTCCATAGTGGTCTGAGCTGTGTTAACATGGAATAGAGTGGGCCCTCTGGCCCAGTTGAGACAATCACTGAGTATATTTCCATCCTTTCATGAACTTCATTTTTCCAAACGACGATCGAATTTTTATGAATGACAATGCGTCATGTCACTGGAACACAGCTTTTCGCAGCTGATTTGAAGAACGTTCTAGACAGGCCGAGCGAATGATTTGGCCACCTACATCGTCCTAAATGAATCGCATCGAACATTTATGGGAAATAATCGAGAGGTCATCTCGTGCACAAAACCCTGCACAGACAACACTTTCACAGTTATAGATGGCTATAGAGGTATTTTTGTAGGGGATTTCCAGTTACATTTTGAATCCATGCTGCGTCAAGTTGCAGCACAAAGCCGGAAAGTGAAGGTCGGTCCTGAAATCAGAAGATATTCCGCGACGTGTCAGTGTATATTACCCGCCTTTCCCTACAGCTTACCCCTATATTTCGAAATATAGTAATAAGAAGACTTCAGCTGGCAACAGCGAATACACTGTTCGAATTCATATGTGGAGGAACTATATTTAGAAAAAGCGCTGAGACATGGAAAGCTACAAGCTGAAGTACTTGATGGTCGGACAGGGATTTCGAAATCAGATGTGGGATTGTAAGGTGTACTCAAGAGTAGGTATAAGGTCACATCACGATGCCGTAATGACGAGGAACAAGCTGAAGTTTAGCAGGATCGTCAGCAAAAAACGAAGTGAAAAGAGGTAGGACAGCGAAGTACTGAGGCATTATCATGTAGGCACTGGGGTGATGAATATCAGAGTGTAGCGTTCAGTTGAAGACGAATGAGCAAAAAACAACCGCCGAGGTTCGTCTGGATAATATAGACGAAATGAAGGTAGCTGCAAAATAGCGTTGGTTAACAGAAGACATCACGTTAACAACGAAAGAGGAAAGCACAAAAATGATCAGGAAAAACAGGAAGGGAGCTACACATGTCACTTAGGAACGAAATAAACGAGAAGTATTCGAAAGCAGAGATTCAGAACGTAGAAAAGTCAGACTGAACTAAGGCGATACTAAACTTAAAGGAGAACACTTTGTTTAAAAGAGGAATTCCACTGTCAAATTCTGAGGTCATAGACTGGTGGAAAGAGGTCACTGATGATCGGATCCGTACGGTGAGGTGGAGCTGTCTGATGACGTGACAAGAGAAGAGTCGTTATGAATGACATACATGATGACATACACTAGGATGACAAAAGTCATGGCATATCTCCTACTGTCGTGTGGAACCTCCTTTTTCTGGCGGAGTGCAGCAACTCAACGTGTCTTGCACGTAAAAAGTAATTGGAGATACCCTTCAGAGGTAGTGAGCCACGCTGTCTCCATAGCTGACCGGATTTGTGAAAGTGTCACCAGTGTCGGATTTTGTGCACAAACTCACCAATAGATTATGTCCCATAAATGTTCGATGGGATTCATATCGGGCCATCTGATATGGCCAAATCATTTGTCAAATTATTCAGTATGTTCTCCAATCCAATGGCGAACAATTGTGAGCCTGTGGCATGGTGCACTTTTATCCATAAAAATTGTTTGGGAACATGAGGCCCGTGAATGGCTGCTCGAGGTCTCCAAGTAGCAGAACTCAACCATTCACATTCAATAACGGGCTCAGTTGCCCTAGAGGACCTAGAGGAGCCAGTATGTGCCACGTAAACATTATGGAGCCACCACCAGTTTGCACAGTGTCTTGCTGACAACTTGGGGCCATGGTTTCGTGTGATCTGCGACACAGTTGGACCTCACAATCAGATCTTACCAACTGTAATCGGGACTCAACTGAAAGGGCCACGGATCTGCAGTCGTCTAGGATCCAACCGATATGGTCACTTCCCCAGGAGAGTTACTGCTTTCGATTTTGTACTGTTAGCAAAGGCGCTCGCGTCGGTCATCTGCTGCCATCGTCCATTAACGTCACATTTCGCCACACTATTTTAACAGATACGCTCGTCGTACCCCACATTGATTTGTGCGGTTACTTCACGCAGTGTTGTTTGCCTGCTAAAACTGGCAACTCTAGACAAACGTCGCCGCTCTGAGTCGTTATGGGACAGCCGTTGGCAATTGCTTTTCCGTGGTGAGTGACAGTGCCCGAAATTTTGTATTCTCGGAAGAGTCCAGACAATGTGGATGTGAAATACTGAATTCTCCAAAGATTTCCTACATAGAATGTCCGATACCTACCATTCGGCGTTCAAAGTCTTTTAATTCGCGCCATGCAGCCATAATAACGCCGGACATCTTTTCACGTGAATAAAATGAGTACAAATGATAACTCCGCCAAAGCATTGCGTTTATATCTTGTGTTCGCGATATTACCGCAATCTGTAAATGTGCATGTGACTATCTCACGACTTTTGTCAACTGAGCGTATTACAGAATTTAATACAGATTTAGAAAACGTGCCAGAAAATATGGTGGACGTTGCTACGAAATTTCTAAAATCAATGGGAAAATCAAAACCAAAGGGCTACACAAGTTCACGTGTAGAATATAAGACTGGTGGTTTATGAAACGCCCTGCTAAACCCGCAGGACAGGACAGGTAGTTGGAACTGAGGAAGGGGGCCAAAATGAACGCTGTCAGTTACACTAGATGACACAACCTTATTTATTTCACCAAACATTACAGTACAAATTCTTGAACTTAGTTATCTGCTGAACACGCCACACTATCTTATGCCTTAAGGGCACAACCATTTTAATTAAAAACACGAATAAAAGCCATTAACAGGAAATTCAGACGCCCAAGAGGATATTTAGAAGACAGAAGGCCTCACGTTAAGTAAGTTCTATAAACTGGCTGAAGGCCCAAAAATCTAACCTGAAGGCCCATGATTTAAGACTCACGGTAAAATTAAATAAAAAAGAAAACACAAGGCAGAAGGCCTAGTCTTCAATTATGCTGAAGGCCCCAAACAGTCCGATGCTCGAAAGACAAAGATCCTTCATTCAAAATCGGTTGAAGGCCCCATGACTTAAAACTCAAGGCAAAATAAATTTAAACAACAAAGCCTTGTCTTAAATTAGGCTGAAGGCCCCAAACAATCTAAACATTTGACAAGCAAGGAATTTTAATTTTAAAACGGCTGAAGGCCCATGACTTAAAACACCACTAAAACAATTAAAATTTAATTCAAAACCATCGGTTATGAGCCATACAAATACACACAATAGAAAATAAGAAAAGGCTGTGCGGCGAACGGCGCTCAGAAGTTTCGGGGGTGGACCAGCTCTTAAAATACTAACGATCACTTAGGTGAGACAGGCAGTTGGCCCAACCATTCTCGGTCCGACGACAACCCAGCCGCAGACAGTCAAAGGACCCACCGACAAGGTAATTTGCGCTCCACTCGACCAGCACACAACCGGGAGTTCAATGCAAAACGTAAATGCTGTGGACGCCCACAACCAAGCATACATTAAGCTGTCAAACTACACACCGTGCTGGACAGCGACAACACGCTGAGGAAAGGACGCTGCCTGAATTTACGTCAACGGTCACGGCAGGTAACCGGAACGTTAACGGCCACAAGGCCGAAAATTCCGCTGGTGCACTTCAATTGCCAATAACCAAATACAGTTAGACTCCACAGGATGGCGGCTAAACCTTCGCCAACTCGAACACACGCTCCCTGCCGGTGTTGGCTCATTCCCTAGAGAGCTCTGTGTCCCAACAGCCAACACAAAAAAACGCCATGGCATTGACATTGCTGGGTCTTCGATAAGCTCTAGTGCCCCACAGTGTTTAAAAGGTTAAGACATCTGGAGGTTCTGCAATCACTCTACAACAGTTTCCTAGACTCCTGTAAAGACCGAGTAGTTGAATGGTAGATGGATTGCCGGAAGCTAATTAAACGAATTACCGAAGACTGTCCTCTAGGGCCGATATGCAGCTTCATCTTCTGAGATATAATAATTGAACTCCTCCAACAACTTCTAAATAGGGCAGTTTTGTATGACGGAATTGTTGTCTGCGCAAATGACCTTCGTAATACTAGAAACGATTACACAGTGTTCTCGCAATACCAAATTCAGGATAACCGAAAACAAATCGACATGCACATTACTGAAAGGATCTCTCCAAAAGAGTTCTAGAGTTAAAACAAGGGACGCAAGCATCAAAGAAACGTACGCTACACACTATATTGAGGTACACATAGCTGAGTAATTGAATTTCCATGACCCCATAGGCTAACAACAGACAAAGCAGAAACAAATACTATATACGTTGGTGAGGCTGAATTGAAAACAGTGTAGATTACTCCTACCAATTATACACACATGCCACTGCATTCTCTTCGAATCAGTACTCAGCTTAGCAGCTAGCACTTGAGCACACAGACTGAATCGGGTCACCAACAAAGCATCAGTCAGACTAGGATAGAGACTTAGATATCTCGATCAAATACAGAGCTGCAAGGGACTGGTTAAAGATGTGGAGCAAACGTAAGGTACTCATAATAAGTGGTCTATCAATACTGACGACAGGTCATCTTAGAAGTTAGGGTTTGGATACATGGCAAGGTGAGTGGGATGTACATGGTAAGGATCATAGACTGCATAACTTCCTCCCTGACATAAAGAAGCGGTAGAGAATGAAACATTTCGGTCATAGCCGCGGTTATGTTACATTTCTTGAGTGGATACGAACGTTATCCCATGCCCTTAAACCGCATGAGTCTGAGACAGACGCCTACATGCACATACGGGGAAGAATGCTCCCTACAACAAACTCTCCTCTTCTGTGGGTAATACGCGAACAATAGACATGCCCCACACAGACACCGACATACATATATGTTCATCCATAAGAGACAATGGGTACAACTAAACGTATTAACAAACAGTTTTTAAAAAACGACATACGAAGAGTTCCTGCAGACACGACATAACAGACATGGCTATATGCGAAGAAACAATCTCCAGAGGGTTGACAACGACACCCACAATAACAGCGGAAACAGTGATAGTGAAGAGGAACAGAGGGATGAGGAAGATGAGAAGTACCAATAAATAAGACACCTAGAATTATGAATCAGATATAGAATGCCAAAAGGCACTGACAGACTGTACGTACCAGTCAAACAATAGTTAAGGATAGCGAATGTCAGAGTTATATAATGTTGTACACGAATGAGTACCTGATGTTAATGCAGAGGGTTAGCAGTACCATTTCTCTACTACCAACTATGAACTATTTTGTTGTGACTGGCGGTCATTAGCTCGAAGAAACGATTCCTGAGGTATTCACTGCCAGTCACAATCGGTGATGACACTAACAAATCTCTCCTCTATCGCATAATCTTCTTACAACGTTCTTAAACACAAAACAAAATTTATGTTTTAGCCTCCAATTATTGTTATTTTTAAAAAGTACTATTCTTTGTCAAATGTTGCAGATAAAAAGCAAAACAAAAAACTATAAAAAGGCTGATAAACGGAAACTATGACCTGTTTTAAAATACCAGGTAAAGGGTACCTAAATTTGCAATAAATAAATACGGTGGTTTTGTGACAGAAGAAATGCACCGTTTTCTGCGCAAATGAGCCTTCAATGTAACTACTACTACAACAACTCCCTGAACGTAAGTCTACAAGTGCTAAGTAATGGCTTGTTTGTATTTTTGGCAAACGGGGAGTGAGCTAGAGAGTTTTGTGATACAGAGCAGATATAATGGAGTCAGCACACACCCTTGGACCTGATTGAGCAAATCAAACAGAAATAGTTTGTGCTCGTCACGAGGATGAATCAGTTGCTGATTCAGTGGTTTCAAGTGTTCACTGTCCTTTGAGTTCTTATGACTACGCCCGAGGTTCAGTTAATATTTCTTTTGCCATTCTCTTATTTGTGTGAACTTCCACACAGGTAGTTTTGCATAAGACGTTACTCGGACATAGACGACGGGAGATTGGTAGTGTTGTTCGTAGTTAGTGTCTTAGATGACCGGTCCGGTAGTAATACTAGAGCAAGGTGTGGTTACAGGCTATATTACTGATCTCTAGATAAGTTAGATATCCTTTGGCGTTGTTAGTTTTTTGTTGTTGTTTATACTGTAGCAGAGTGCCAAAAATTTAAATGCATTTTGCCACCTGGTGAACCAGTTTATGACCAGATTGAATTTGTTCAATATCTAATTGTATTCCGTTTTTGTCAGAAGGTATGTTGTACATGGTTATTTTAGCCCTGCTTAAGTCTTTCGGACTATAGAGAATTATATACATTTTATTGTGTTTTCTGTTAAATTAATTGAAAGTTTTGATGATAAGTAACATAAAGAAAAGTAATTCGTAGCGGGCCGCATCAAACATGTCAAAAGACTGATGACCCAAAAAATATTTTTTTTTTAATTTTCAGTTTCTCTGAGTGCTATTCGAGAAAGTAATGGTAGACAAACAATTCGAAATTCGTAGTATGGAAAGCGCCAAGCACTCAAGTTTGTTTTGCGGAGAAGTCGTGTAGATGTAGATGTAGATATAGATGTTGACGTAGGCAACCGCACCTTCCAAATCACCCACTCGGTAATGACGTGAGCCACCATGTGCTGCTGGCTGCACCCTGTGCTCTTCATGGCATACGCAAAGACCTGTTCCACGTCTGGAATGATACCACCTGATTTGCACACTAAGTGTGAAAGTTCTTCATTGAAATGAGTATGTCTGTACTTAAATTGCAGAATGACTGGGAAGATGAAACTGCTACGTTATTTGATTCTGAAACAGCTGAGTAAAACTCAACGTACTGAGCCTACTTCCTCTTTACTTTTTCTTATCATGTCAACACTGACCAACAATATTCTAGCACAGCGCAACCTGACTGCTCAAAAAAAGAATAACCTGATTTCAAATAATTAATTCAAAGAATGGCCGCGACTAAGAAGAAATATTAACAATAACCTATACATTTCATTAAGCATTTACCTCACAAAAATCTTTATTACGTGAACTACTGAAATACAGTGAGCATCACTATTGCCAGCTAAATAAAAGATTCTAACTACTAAAGCCCCTAACTACTCATAGGCATGTGGTTAGCAAAGGAAAGATTTTGTTGCAAACCCAATAACGCATTTTTTACTTTAATAATGTGACATCCAGCTCAAATACGAATATAAAGCGTCATTGACATCCAGTACAAAAATATATAATAAAGAATAATTTTCAATCTCCAAGTCGGATACTTCCAGATCGTTAGCCTACACTAACACTTCAGACCTCTACCCACCATCAATGCTAACTTCTCACATTTAACATTAATCACTCCTGGCTGTTCACTTCCAACTGCCCAACAGTACTGGCGATTAACTTCCAACAACGAGTCCGACCGGCCACAGAGTGTGTTACAAAGAAAGCGCAGTCAGAGATCCAATGCAAAGCGCTACACAGCGCTGCCGACACAGAAGCAGCTCACTTACGAGTGCACACTGGCGTCCTTGGCCTCCTTAGTGGGGATGTCCCTAAGAGGTCGCATAACGCGCGTAAGATCAGAATTCCCAACTACCAATAATCTCACTCTTTGTGACTGCCTGAGTCTTTCAGGCAGAGAGGTTTCCTGTCAAACAAGAGAAATGACTGCATCTCCCTGGAGCTGAGAGCAGTGTCACCAACTGAACTCGCATCTGCACACAGTAATCACAGTTCCTATCCATACTAAAGTCGGTGTAAAATCATACTACACAGACGAACAAACAACTATCAATATACCCCGTGGAACTCTGCTGTAGACACTGACGAAAACGCGAGAACCGTGTCTAGTAAATTAGATTAACATAGGGAGATTCAAAACTGAAACTACCAAAGCACTCAAGTGAGACTCAGTATTTCGCTTCTGGTTAGGAACTCGAAAAATATCACAAAATCGGTTACTACACTGTTGCTGCTGTGGCTTGGCCAGTAGCTGCTGTCTGTCTGACCAGGCTACTGCCTATGAGCGACCCCTAACTTTCAAAACAGTCGCCTATCGACATGCAGTGTGAAACTCTACTGTAGACATTGGTGAAAACGCAAGAATTGTGTCCTGTACGTTGGATTAACACTCGGAGATTCAAAGACTGAACTACCGAAACACACAGGTGAGACTCAGTAATTCGCTGCCCGGAATTATTCCGGGTTGTATGGACGTCGTCCATGGAACGCTTCTGTCCCTGACATTTCGTCCAGAGCTACGTTGGACATCTTCGGAAGTGCTCCTGGTTGTGCTGAGTCTTTCCGACTCGGCAAGACTTAGCACAACCAGTAGCACCTCCGAAGATGTCCAACGTAGCTTTGGACGAAACGTCACGGATGGAAGAGTTCCATGGACGACGTCCATACAACCCGGAATAATTCTCGGCAGCTGAAACATCCGGTCGTGAAAGCCTTCATTGTATCAATAATTCGCTCCTGGTTAGGAACTTGTAAAATGTCGCAAAATCGGATACTTTCCGACACAAATGAAAATGCGAAAACTGTTTCTAGTAAATTACGTTAACACGCAGAAATTGAAAACCAAAACCGACAAAACTCTCAGATGAACCTTTATCACTCGCCACCAGTTAGGAACTCGTAAAACTTCGCAATACCTATTACTTCCCTGTTGCTGCTGTTGCTCGGCCAGTAGCTAGTATCCGTAATACCCTATTTTTAAACGTAATCTCCGTTCAGTGTGACAGCCTTACGCCACATTGCTGACCACGCCTGGGCCTGCGTGCTAGAATTGCACCAATCTACTGGTCGACATCGGTGCATCAGTAACCTCCTCATCATCCACGTACTGCTTCCTGCGAAGTGCATCCTTCAATGGCCCAAACAGATAGTTTGTGAGATCCAGTCGGTAGGGTCGATCAGGAAAAACAGTCCGACGAAGTTTTGGGAGGTCCTCTTGGCTGCACAGATTTGTGTGAGCCCATGTGCTATCGTGGAGAAGGACAAGTTCTTTAGTATATTTCTGACCATGAACACGCTGAATTCATTTTTTCAACTTCCTGTAGCTAGCAGAATAAACTTCAGAGATGATCGTTGCACCACGAGGGAGGACATCAAACAAAACAACCCCTTCAGAGCCCCAGTCCCGGCTGAGATGCGGCTTTGAACTTTTTCTGTGCAGGAGAGACGTGCGGCACGACTCCATGGGTTTCTGTTCCTTTTTTTTCCACTTTGAAGTAATAAATCTATCTTTCATTGCCTCGATAAAAATTGACGTGATCAGCCTCGTAACACGCAAGTAATTCGGCACAGACGGTCCTTTGTTGCCCCTTATGATCTTCTGTTACGTGGCGAGGAACCAGCAGGTACAGAACTTTTGAGTACTCCAACTGATGGACGAGTGTGTCAGCAATACCAGCAGAAACGTCCAGTTGTGCATCGAGGTGTTTGATTGTGATAGTTGAATCACATCGGATGAGAGTGCTCGCATGTTCCGACACTGCAGAAGTCACGGCTCCATGCGGCCTGTAGGCCCGTTGAAGATTTGCGCGACCAGGTTGCCATGATCACAGACGCCTTCCCCTACCACTCATCAATCTTTTTTCTCACTGCCGGGTCTCCTTTGGCTTTCAGCAAGTCTCAATGAGAGCTGTCGGCTTGGAACACTGTGTATGGTATTGCCGCCTGTCGGAACCATGAAACTATAGGGGCTGAAGTTGGAATGCTCCACGCATTTTTCCACCTAAACAGGCCGAGAAAGAAAACTGTGTTGCATTACTTCCTGAATGCCACCCGTATATATATATACAACGCTTATATAGATGTTCAGATTCAGCTCAAGCGTCATTGATCTCTGGAGCCGCGACGCATGTTTACTTTGCTCGTTTTCGTCCCAGATACCTCTTCCTCTCAGTCTGATCGTCTCGTGACTCCCATCGTTGCCACAACATGTCATTCAAAACGCCATTTACATACGGAGCAGACACCAATACATACATTACACGTTCATCATTTCTAGAATAATAAATTACGTACACAAACATTCCTCGTGGGCCAGTCTATCAGTGGAAACAGAATCAAAGTCCGTATAGTACTTCCTTTTCACATAAAGAAAGAAAGAAAAAAAAACACAGGAGGGATATTTGAGTTTGTATTGTGTTCAGACTAGGCGTATCACGCTGTTAGGATATTTGTGAAATAATATTTGTACAGCTTCTCTACTTCTCTAGATGGTCTCAGAGCATGCTGTGGAATCTCCGACTGTAGTGGGCGGGGGTTGGAAGTGTGAACTGGAAACAGCGGGCTTGGCGGGATGCCAGCCTGCCCCCTCCCCTTACCACTTATCACCCACGGCTGACTTCTCTCGGACAAAGGCTGCCGAACACCAGCCACCAGCAGCCGCGAGACAGCAGACACCGGACAGCTGCCAGCTCTAATTTCTTTCGTGCCGGAAACGTTCTTCCCCAATCGACACACAATACCAGCACAACTGCATGACACTCTTCAGCCTTTCACTTTGTCTCTGGATGTCCTACATTCTACTGACTATTTATTTATCTGCTTTTTAGAGACACCTGAGTGCACGAGGATAGATAGCGCCGTTAACATTGTTTACTGCAGTTTTTGATATCTAAAAACTTACAACTTATTTGAAATTAGTTACTAGTGATACACAAATCTGACTGAAGTGTAACATGCAGTTGCATACACAATCTTATCAGAAGTATCCGGACACCATTGTGTAGTGCAAGCTGACTACCAGATGTCACGACAGGCAGACTATCCAGAATAAATCAAGTCTGAAATACTGTTTTGTCAGCAGAGCAGTAATAACGGCAGAGTGTGTAGCTCATCTTAAGATTGGAGCTGGATCTCAACTGAATAACAAATGCATCATGTAAATTTTGACCCTTCTTAAAGCTGCCTAAATTGACTGTCGGCGATGGGATTGTCAAGTGTAACCAACAAGGAGCACCCAAAGCTAAACCAAGACTTAGCAGATATCATGTATTGACTGACACCCCAAGCCTTGAGCAATGCTTAGGGTGGTCATAAAATGTGGCATGAAATCAACCGAAGGAATCAGTTGTGGGTTCTCCAAGAGCTACCAGCAATGCAATGACCACAATGGCTGTGCTTAGGAAGTAAAAAGAAGTGAGTATAGTGGCCAAGCAATTCCACATAAGCTACACTCTTCTGGAGTCAGTGACAACTAATGCTTGAAGTGATGTGTAAAGAGTGAGGCTACAGAACAATGGGTGACAGGGATCGATCGATTTCGGGCGATGAATCACGCTGTTCCCTGTAGGTAACCGATGGATGGATTCAGCTTTGCCGAATGCCTGTAGAATTTCACCTGCCATCATGTGTAGTAACAACAGCGAAGTATGGAAGACTTCGTGTTACGGTATGTGCGATTTTTCCGATACTTTCACTCGTTTAATTATTGGTTGTTATATTCAAATATGGTTCTAGACTGTACGTCTAGAGGGGTAAATTTTTACTAAAGCCTAAAAGATCATTCTTTTAATTATAACTTTGAAGTTATTAGTTTAATGAACTTAAGTCCATAGAGCAGTGAAATTACGATTGATAATGAAATTAATCTCATTGTTAAAATTATGCCGGTTATATGAAGAATGAATCTCGATCTGGGACTTAATTTTTGTTGATCATGAGTTCCTTAAGCTATGATTCACCTATTACGAAGATTGTATTGTTGGTTCTCTGTTGTGGCTGGTAATTTGTTGATGGTTTGTTCTCTTTTAATTTGTTTGTTAATTTGGTTGCTTAGTTCGTTTGTCATTTGGGACTTGTAACCATTCTCTCTGGCTACTTTGTGTATTGTATTTAGTTCCTGTGTGTAGTTGTGTTTGTCCAGTGCAGTTCTGTTGAGCCTGTGTAGCATGTGTCTGAAACATGAGAGTTTGTGTGCTTGGGGGTGGTTGGAGTTGATGTGAATGGTTGTACTTGTGGCTGTTTGTTCTCTGAATATTCCAAACTTACGTTTGTTGTTGATTCTGTGTATCGTAATGTCTATGAAATGAACCTTCCTTTCCACTTCTGTCTGAATGGTGAATTTTATTTTTGGGGTGAAATGTATTTATGTCACTGTGTAATTGTTTTTTCAGGTATCTATTTCATCAGTCAAGTAAATGATGTCATCTACATATCAGTTGTTGTTGTTGTGGTCTTCAGATCTGAGACTGGTTTGATGCAGCTCTCCATGCTACTCTATCCTGTGCAAGCTTCTTCGTCTCCCAGTTCCTACTGCAACCTACATCCTTCTGAATCTGCTTAGTGTATTCATCTCTTGGTCTCCCCCTACGATTTTTACCCTCCACGCTGCCCTCCAATACTAAATTGGTGATCCCTTGATGCCTCAGAATATGTCCTACCAGCCGATCCCTTCTTCTGGTCAAGTTGTGTCACAAACTTCTCTTCTCCCCAATCCTATTCAATACTTCCTCATTGGTTATGTGATCTACCCAACTAATCTTCAGCATTCTTCTGTAGCACCACATTTCGAAAGCTTCTATTCTCTTCTTGTCCAAACTATTTATCGTCCATGTTTCACTTCCATACATGCCTACACTCCATACAAATACTTTCAGAAATGACTTCCTGACACTTAAATCTATACTCGATGTTAACAAATTTGTCTTCTTCAGAAACGCTTTCCTTGCCATTGCCAGTCTACATTTTACATCCTCTCTACTTCGACCATCATCAGTTATTTTGCTCCCCAAATAGCAAAACTCCTTTACTACTTTAAGTGTCTCATTTCCTAATCTAATACCCTCAACATCACCCGACATAATTCGACTACATTCCATTATCCTCGTTATGCTTTTGTTGATGTTCATCTTATATCCTCCCTTCAAGACACCATCCATTCCGTTCAACTTCTCTTCCAGGTCCTTTGCTGTCTCTGACAGAATTAAAATGTCATCGGCTAACCTCAAAGTTTTTATTTCTTCCCCATGGATTTTAATACCTACTCCGAATTTTTCTTTTGTTTCCTTTACTGCTTGCTCAATATATAGATTGAATAACATCGGGGAGAGGCTACAACCCTGTCTTACTCCCTTCCGAACCACTGCTTCCCTTTCATGTCCCTCGACTGTTATAACTGCCATCTGGTTTCTGTAGAAATTGTAAATAGCCTTTCGCTCCCTGTATTTTACCCCTGCCACCTTTAGAATTTGAAAAAGAGTATTCCAGTCAACATTGTCAAAAGCTTTCTCTAAGTCTACAAATGCTAGAAACGTAGGTTTGCCTTTCCTTAATCTTTCTTCTAAGCTAAGTCGTAAGGTCAGTATTGCCTCACGTGTTCCAGTATTTCTACGGAATCCAAACTGATCTTTCCCGAGGTCGGCTTCCATTAGTTTTTCCATTCGTCTGTAAAGAATTCGTGTTAGTATTTTGCAGCTGTGGCTTATTAAGCTGATTGTTCGGTAATTCTCACATCTGTCAACACCTGCTTTCTTTGGGATTGGAATTATTATATTCTTCTTGAAGTCTGAGGATATTTCGCCTGTTTCATACATTTTGCTCACCAGATGGTAGAGTTTTGTCAGGACTGGCTCTCCCAAGGCCATCAGTAGTTCCAATGGAATGTTGTCTACTCCGGGGGCCATGTTTCGGCTCAGGTCTTTCAGTGCTCTGTCAAACTCTTCACGCAGTATCGTATTTCCCATTTCATCTTCATCTACATCCTCTTCCATTTCCATAATATTGTCCTCAAGTACATCGCCCTTGTATAGACCCTCTATATACTCCTTCCACCTTTCTGCTCTCCCTTCTTTGCTTAGAACTGGGTTTCCATCAGAGCTCTTGATGTTCATACAAGTGGTTCTCTTATCTCCAAAGGTCTCTTTAATTTTCCTGTAGGCAGTATCTATCTTACCCCTAGTGAGATAAGCCTCTACATCCTTACCTTTGTCCTCTAGCCATCCCTGCTTAGCCATTTTGCACTTCCTGTCGATCTCATTTTTGAGACGCTTGTATTAATTTTTACCTGCTTCATTTACTGCATTTTTACATTTTCTCCTTTCATCAATTAAATTCAATATTTCTTCTGTTACCCAAGGATTTCTACTAGCCCTCGTCTTTTTACCTACTTGATCCTCTGCTGCCTTCACTACTTCATCCCTCAAAGCTACCCATTCTTCTTCTACTGTATTTCTTTCCCCCATTACTGTCAATTGTTCCCTTATGCTCTTCCTGAAACTCTGTACAACCTCTGGTTCTTTCAGTTTATCCAGGTCCCATCTCCTTAAACTCCCACCGTTTTGCAGTTTCTTCAGTTTTAATCTACAGGTCATAACCAATAGATTGTGGTCAGAGTCCACATCTGCCCCTGGAAATGTCTTACAATTTAAAACCTGGTTCCTAAATCTCTGTCTTACCATTATATAATCTATCTGATACCTTTTAGTATCTCCATGGTTCTTCCATGTATGCAATCTTCTTTTATGATTCTTAAACTAAGTGTTAGCTATGATTATGTTGTGCTCTGTGCAAAATTCTACCAGGCAGCTTCCTCTTTCATTTCTTAGCCCCAATCCATATTCACCGACTACGTTTCCTTCTCTCCCTTTTCCTACACTCGAATTCCAGTCACCCATGACTATTAAATTTTCGTCTCCCTTCACTATCTGAATAATTTCTTTTATTTCATCATACATTTCTTCAATTTCTTCGTCATCTGCAGAGCTAGTTGGGATATAAACTTGTACTACTGTAGTAGGTGTGGGCTTCGTATCTATCTTGGCCACAATAATGCGTTCGGTATGCTGTTTGTAGTAGCTTACCCGCATACCTATTTTGCTATTCATTATTAAACCTACTCCTGCATGACCCCTATTTGATTTTGTGTTTATAACCCTGTAGTTACCTGACCAGAAGTCTTGTTCCTCCTGCCACCGAACTTCACTAATTCCCACTATATCTAACTTTAACCTATCCATTTCCCTTTTTAAATTTTCTAACCTACCTGCCCGATTAAGGGATCTGACATTCCACGCTCCGATCCGCAGAACGCCAGTTTCCTGATAACGACATCCTCTTGAGTAATCCCCGCCCGGAGTTCCGAATGGGGGACTATTTTACCTCCGGAATATTTTACCCAAGAGGACGCCATCATCATTTAATCATACAGTAATGCTGCATGCCCTCGGGAAAAATTACGGCCGTAGTTTCCCCTTGCTTTCAGCCGTTCGCAGTACCAGCACAGCAAGGCCGTTTTGGATAATGTTACAAGGCCAGATCAGTCAATCATCCAGACTGTTGCCCCTCTTCAGGAACCACACGTCTGTTTTGGCCTCTCTACAGATACCCCTCCGTTGTGGTTGACCTACGGTACGGCTATCTGTATCGCTGAGACACGCAAGCCTCCCCACCAACGGCAAGGTCCATGGTTCATGGGGGGGGGGGGTACATATTAGTACCAATACATAATTTTGTACTGTTTTGGATGTATGAATTCATTGAATATTTTTTTTTCAGTGTGGTTTACAAATATGTTTCCAAGAAGAACATTGATGGGTGAGCCCAGAGGTAGGCCATCATTTTGCAGACATAACTCTTACTTGAAAGTGAAGTATTCAGTTCTGTTACTATCTGTAGGGTGGTTTCTACTTCATCTATGTGAGTATTGCCGGCCGTGGTGGCCGAGCGGTTCTAGGCGCTCAGTCCGGAACCGCGCGACTGCTACGGTCGCAGGTTCGAATCCTGCCTCGGGCATGGATGTATGTGATGTCCTTAGGTTAGTTAAGTTTAACTAGTTCTAAGTTCTAGGGGACTGATGACCACAGATGTTAAGTCCCATAGTGCTCAGAGCCATGTGTGTATGTGAGTACTTGTTATGTCCATACTGTAGCTGTTTATTAACAATGGTAATTGTTTCTCCTACTGGCACATTTGTGTACATGGATGCAATGTCAAAACACTCCAGGATTGCTGTTTTGCTGGTTGTTTATATCTTTTATCTTTCTTTCAGAACACTGTTATCTTTTAGGTTTCTGGTGTTTGTGAAAGTGTCTAATTTCTGTAATGATGTATGTAATTGTCTAGCTAGGTGGTAAGATGGTGCATTTATGAAATTGATTATGGGCCTGACTGAACAGTTATTTTTACGTATCTTAAGCTTTGAAGCTCCTCTTATCGATCTTCCGTGTTTTCGATTTAAAAACTGGGTGCTTTGCGATTCTTTTGTCATGTATTTTGCGCGAGTTTCCACAGAGTAACACTGAGGGTTTTTAAGAGTTTTTGAATGTTTCTTTGTTACCTCATGCTAGGATCACTGATTAATTTGATGATGCTGTTCTATTCTTGCTTGAATTGGCTTTGAAATACTCATTTATTAAGGCTTGAAGCTCCTCTCTTTGTTCTTCCGTGTTTCCGATTTAAAAACTGGGTTGTTATGGAAATCAGCCTAATGCAAACAGAATTACTTTATTTTTATATTTACCCAGACATGTTTCGACACCAATGTGTCATCTTCTGTGGGTCAAATTTTTATTTATGTAAAGTGCAATATCACATTTGTAATAATTTAACTGCTGTAGGTCTAAGAAATACAATATTTGCTAGCAGGTAGAAGACACGGATGCTGGTTCTCTAGACATGAGAAAGACGTTATTTGTCTTTGTAAATTATAGGGACGATTTGGAATCTGTTACATCACCGACATAGGTATTAGTGAGTGGAAATATCAGTTTACTCTATTTTTCTTTTGTCAAGTTTTTTCACGTAAAGATCTTCGCAGTCAGGGTAAGTTTCTACTTACTCTATGGTTTACAGGACGCTCCACCTAGCTAAGGTTTGAGGTTTCTAGAGCAATAATTTCTAGTCTATATCTTCAAAATTATATCGGGCGAGCAGTATTGCTATGTAAGTGATATTGATATGTGTTTGATATCGAGAAGTACCGCGAAAATGGTGTGATATTCTAGCAAATCATGCGAAATTGGATAAGTTATTGTAATCACAGAATCCGGAGATGTGTGTAGAAAAGCGAACGAGCAAGGAGGTTCGGACAAGAAACAGTAATGCATTTTGGCAGAGGGGGAAACGAGTACGTCTTTGCACAACAGTTCTGAGAGTGACTTTGATTCACTCAGGGCCCTCTGGTCATGTGTTGGAATTGGATGATTGCCAGACCTTGCGGAAAATATCTAGTGCCGCGAGTATACCTACGGTACATGTGCTTATGTTGTATGTCTTTGCGATATACACTCCTGGAAATGGAAAAAAGAACACATTGACACCGGTGTGTCAGACCCACCATACTTCCTCCGGACACTGCGAGAGGGCTGTACAAGCAATGATCACACGCACGGCACAGCGGACACACCAGGAACCGCGGTGTTGGCCGTCGAATGGCGCTAGCTGCGCAGCATTTGTGCACCGCCGCCGTCAGTGTCAGCCAGTTTGCCGTGACATACGGAGCTCCATCGCAGTCTTTAACACTGGTAGCATGCCGCGACAGCGTGGACGTGAACCGTATGTGCAGTTGACGGACTTTGAGCGAGGGCGTATAGTGGGCATGCGGGAGGCCGGGTGGGCGTACCGCCGAATTGCTCAACACGTGGGGCGTGAGGTCTCCACAGTACATCGATGTTGTCGCCAGTGGTCGGCGGAAGGTGCACGTGCCCGTCGACCTGGGCTCGGACCGCAGCGACACACGGAGGCACGCCAAGACCGTAAGATCCTACGCAGTGCCGTAGGGGACCGCACCGCCACTTCCCAGCAAATTAGGGACACTGTTGCTCCTGGGGTATCGGCGAGGACCATTCGCAACCGTCTCCATGAAGCTGGGCTACAGTCCCGCACACCATTAGGCCGTCTTACGCTCACGCCCCAACATCGTGCAGCCCGCCTCCAGTGGTGTCGCGACAGGCGTGAATGGAGGGACGAATGGAGACGTGTCGTCTTCAGCGATGAGAGTCGCTTCTGCCTTGGTGCCAATGATGGTCGTATGCGTGTTTGGCGCCGTGCAGGTGACCGCCACAATCAGGACTGCATACGACCGAGGCACACAGGGCTAACACCCGGCATCATGGTGTGGGGAGCGATCTCCTACACTGGCCGTACACCACTGGTGATCGTCGAGGGGACACTGAATAGTGCACGGTACATCCAAACCGTCATCGAACCCATCGTTCTACCATTCCTAGACCGGCAAGGGAACTTGCTGTTCCAACAGGACAATGCACGTCCGCATGTATCCCGTGCCACCCAACGTGCTCTAGAAGGTGTAATTCAACTACCCTGGCCAGCAAGATCTCCGGATCTGTCCCACATTGAGCATGTTTGGGACTGGATGAAGCGTCGTCTCACGCGGTCTGCACGTCCAGCATGAACGCTAGTCCAACGGAGGCGCCAGGTGAAAATGGCATGGCAAGCCATTCCACAGGACTACATCCAGCATCTCTACGATCGTCTCCATGGGAGAATAGCAGCCTGCATTGCTGCGAAAGGTGGACATACACTGTACTATTGCCGACATTGTGCATGCTCTGTTGCCTGTGTCTATGTGCCTGTGGTTCTGTCAGTGTGATCATGTGATGTATCTGACCCCAGGAATGTGTCAATAAAGTTTCCCTTCCTGGGACAATGAATTCACGGTGTTCTTATTTCAGTTTCCAGGAGTGTGTGTACGAATGATGTAAAAGGGGTGATTTTGTATGACGCACAATACGAATTGTATGTTTACTACATCGAAATGATACACGATGATATATTGCTGGCTTGGAGATCGGTTTCACACTGTAATATTCAAGCTTTCGTCCTCAGTCAGATCGCAGTGTAATTGAGTAAGAGTCTTTTCGTATTTGAATATGTAGGTCACTTTACAATGTTTAATTGTGGGTGCATTATGGCTATCTGTATAAAGTTGTTTTTGCAGCTGATTGTCTCGTGTGCAGAAAATAAAAAAAAAAGCAGACGGTGTTTCCACACCGGCGGTATCAGTAATTTGGCGGGTAAATTCGGTAAGAGCCAATCATAATCCCGCATTCGTTCACAAGACATCCTTTGTGCTGGGATACAGGAGTCTCTATATAGTGGGGAGAACGTTTGTGTATGTTGAAAGCAGGACGGGTAAGACGTGATGACCTTAGGCCCATCAGGAGGAATGCATACGGCGTTATTCCGCGCTATTTCCGTAAACAGATTCTGTTCGGCCAAGAATTTCCATGCGGACAAGCTGAGACATCATAAATGCTCCTACAAAAGCGGCCCTTATCTATTTCCGGGACACTATACAATTTCTGAGAGGTCGACTTGGCTCTTATTTTACACAGCCATGTGATGTCGGTGTAACACTGAAAACCTTTTAGATGGTCAGTCGCCACGTGGACATTTTGCAGCGATACTTCAGTCACGCTGGGGCAAGTGAGCACAGCTAACTGCAGCTCGTATGTCCCGTTAGGATCGCTAGGGAGAAATCAGCCGGTGCTACTTTGGAACAGATTTCTGTACTGCGATCTGTGACGTCAGTATCCACGGGTATAGCGCCAGCAACAATAGCCACATGTGCTCCCCAGAGGCATTTCGCGTATGGAGTCGGTGTGAGCGCGCCATGGACTTCTGTGGCGAAGTGGACAGGGGTGTGTGCTGTACCTCACGTGATCAGCGAGGACGTGACGGCAGAGGACGAGATGCTGCAGGGTCGGGCCTAGTTGCTGCCGCCATAACCCGCTATCCTGAGGGAAGGTTGCTCATGGAGGCCAGAACGATGCTGTGGCGGTCGCGGACAGGGCAGGGTCAGGGATGGGGGCAGCGGCGGCGGCGGCGGAGGCGTGGGCGGCGGCAGCGGCGTCGGCAGTTGGGTGGAGGGATGTGTTTTTTACTAGCGGTCTATTGTTTATACTGCATTCCATCGATTTCACCGAACAATAGGATGCTGTGAATTAAAAGAACTACACCATACATGTGAAAAATATCGATTAAATTAATTTGCATACATTTCTTATATCACCGTGGTGCTAGCTGTAAGGAGAGGGTGTGTGTCAGCATGGGACGTGGAGCAGAACAGCAGATAAAATGCAGAACAATATGTTAATTGGCATATTTTTTAGTGCAAAACGCAGTACAATAGTTTACGAGGGTGGGTGACAAAGGAGAATGCGCCAGAAATGGTCAAAAGTGTGTTGTCACCACCAGACACCACACTTGCTAGGTGGTAGCCTTTATATCGGCCGCGGTCCGTTAGTATACGTCGGACCCACGTGTCGCCACTATCAGTGATTGCAGACCGAGCGCCGCCACACGGCAAGTCTAGAGAGACTTCCTAGCACTCGCCCCAGTTGTACAACCGACTTTGCTAGCGATGGTTCACTGACAAACTACGCTCTCATTTGCCGAGACGATAGTTAGCATAGCCTTCAGCTACGTCATTTGCTACGACCTAGCAAGGCGCCATTGCCAGTTACTATAGATACTGAATTATGTACAGTCAAGAGCGACGTTCATCATTAATGGATTAAAGTTAAGTATTCCACCAGGTACGTTCGTTGTTTTAAAGTCTAATTTCCTTGTCCTGTTCCAGAACTCACGCCAGCCTGCGTGAGCTAAAACGCGTGCCTTTCGGCTTCCTCTAATAATACGGTGTTGGCTCTCCTGCCAACCCACAACAAAAAGCATATGAAATTCGAAAAGTGTACCAGAAAATGGTGGGACGACATAACTAATTAGTTAATTTGGCATCAAAGCGGGCACAATAGTTTAAGGAAATTTTTCACCAGGACAGTGTTCGTCTGCACATGGAATCAGCGTAATGCTGTGCTGCTCCAGAGGCCAAGTGGATTGCTAGATACGTCTCCGATACAGCATACGCGGGAACAGTTCGAACATCTATTTGGTCTCACTGCCATCACCCAGCACGTCAAAAACCCTTTACAATATTCGTGGGACTGCTTGTATCGGGAGAGTCCACGACAAATTTATCATAGCTTTCCAAACCAAATCAGCTCTTGCACCCAGGCCAGATGGGGGTGTAAAGTCCATTTGATAAATGGACCAGTATTTAGAAAAACGTTGTAAGTTTGTCTCAATTCTGCAAACACTGAATTAACATCACATCATTCCCAACCTTTGAATTTTCATTTCGTTCCCGCCTCTCCTATTGGAGGCTTTACTTTTTCTAAGGCGACGTACATTACGTAAGTGGTGATGTGCGGGACTTACGTGGAGTGGGGTTTGGGATGTGGCTGTATAGAAGTGGGCTGAATCTGAATACCAACTATTAAACATGGAAGGTATCAATGTACAAAACATAAATTGCTCTAGCAAAACAATCAAGTACTTTTTCGCTCAAATAAACGTTAGCATGGATCGAATGTAACATAAAATATCCCCTTAAGAATAGCAATATCCACTAGACAAAGTGTTTGTAAGTGGTGATATTTCCATAGGTGACTGAGGACGGTAAGTGGAAGAATATTACATAAGTATTTATATAATTTGCAGACTAAAAATTACTGATATTACAAGTTGTACGTAATTAGGTTAGTTAGTATCTCTAGGTACATATGGCAACAGCAAGCCAATCCTTTCCCTGCTTTGGACATGAGTACTCCTCTTGTTCTGCCTTTTTCCGGGTGCTGTGAACGTGCATATGCGCGCCGCTTGGGTTCTGTAAAGTGCTATGAACGTTTGCATGAGTCCTGGGCTGCAGACCTCTCACTGCTGAAGACGAGTTACTTCCGCATATCGGTGAGTAAGAAAGTTTCGAATGATTATCACACAATGTATGTGCCTCACTGCGCGTACTATCACTTGCAAAAAGCCTCTTTTTGATATCTCGAATAGTTTATATGACGATTGTAATGACCACATTGTTATGCTTCTGGCACCACTTGTTAGCAGCAGACACAGTGGCTGCGCCAAAGACTGAGACGGCGTGGAGTTTTACAATTATTTATTGAACTTTCTTTACAATTTCTCCCTCGTCGTCCCTGCCCAACCATGCGGATCCCTCCACCTGGCTGCTGCTATGTAGATTCTCCGACAGTGCACGCAACGCGCGCCGCTGATCGCACTCGGGAGCCTCAGGCCGCCAGTGCTCCGCTGAAGCCAGGATGCCCTGTGGTTGAGATGAACTCGTCACCGCTCGGTGCCCCAGTACGGGCACGCCGACGGAGTTGGCGTCGCCGTGAGGTCAGATTCCGACGCCTGCTGCACTGGCAGCTGGGAAGCCGTCAGTCACGGTGTCCGCGTGGTCCCATCATAGACGGACTACGTGCCGTAGTGCCGGGTTTCCATGAAGTCCGGGCGTCATTCCCCGGCGGCGCCTGTGACCAAGACCGCGCTGCGACCGGTCCTGCTAGAAGTTCTCGCTGTAGTTAGCCATAGTGCCGACCGAACTAGGGCCGACCTCCAGAGCTGGAGTTGACGTCTGGCGGCGAACGGATGACTCCTGCAAGCTGGAACAGACTTCCGGAACCGTCACCTACGAAGATTGAACATTCGGACACGGACCACATCCGTCCTCAGATCCAAACTGCTTCCTAATGGCATCTGTCTGTCGCTGCCTGCGCTCCAATATTTATATCCGACACGAGGACGTGTTTTACCCTCAGTTGTAGCTTTTTGTTGTTGGTCCCGCAGTATATTGCAGCGTAACAGCGTGCTGGACTCAATTCCCCTTACTCAGCACTCGCCAGGCTTTGCTCGGCGCACGGTCTGTGTGCGTCCTTGCGTCAGCCTGTCGGTAGACTGCTGCTGTCAGGAAGGCTATCTGTGCCTACCTACTTCGCAAAGCCTCTGTCTAGCCATTCTCCACTGTGTGAAGCAACACTTACTACTTGTGGCCGCAACAACATGATTCGCGATGTGGAAGGACGTGAATGGGCGCGTCCCATGCAACCGTCCATTGTATAAAACGCAGTAACTCGAGAAAGAAGTGAGATATTGTTCTGCTCTCAACTTTAGATAAAGTTTCGATATCTCAGCTACTTATCATTGACTGCAATGTGTGAGCTATAATCCGCCATACCCAAAGTTTATGCAAGGCGCTTATACCTCTGCACTGTCCTCAAAATTACGAGCATGTTTTGCTTAATTTGATGCTGCGCAGTAACTGCGTCGTACAACGGAAGGGAATCCAGTTCTTTTAATGAGCGTAGATGTCAGACTGCAAGTTGTGAAAGAAATAGTCTATTTCACCCAACTGGTTTTTTAAAATCAGATGCCCAGTACTTCATATTGGCCGGAACGTCCTCTCTCCGCACAGGCACCAGCAGCATTGACCAGCAGTTCAGCCGTAACAAAAAACAACACTCAGCACGGAATGCAGAGAGCACGTCTGTAGCAGCGGAAAGGTTAATGCTTAATTTCCCCTGGGCAGAAGTTCAGTTGTTGAAGTGCGGACGCATGGACGCGAAACGTAAGTCTAAACTGGCAGGGGTACTTTACTTAGTACAGTACGACCGTACAGGAGACATCTGGTCGTAAAGCTTGGGACGTGTTGCGGAAAGACTGTACGATGCAGGAAAAGAAAAATCAATCAACACATTGATGTGTGTACGCATTAAGGTGCCGCTAATAAAAATGTCTGCGCTTATACCAGTTACAACCAATCAGGCGCTAAATCAGGCGATGGGTATAACATAACAAATAACAGTATATCGTCTTCGGTCCTCAGCAGTAGTGACAGTAGGAAGTCCTTATACTAGGAAACACATATCTAGGAGAGGAATTAAATGATAGTCCACTAATTACTTCGTACTGTATTACTACTGATACTGGTTACACACAGTCAACAAGACGTCAACTAGTACCTCTTCCCACAGTCCCCCACTTATGTGCAAATGAACATTAATCTAGCTGCACATGAGATAAATGAGTCGAAAGTGAAATTCTATGTACCGACTTGACATAAAATCCTAGGAAGTTCTGGTCTTACGTTAAATCAGTAAATGGATCGAAACAGCATATCCAGACACTCTGGGATGATAACGGCATTGAAATAGAGGATGACACGCGTAAAGCTGAAATACTAAACACCTTTCTCCAAAGCTGTTTCACAGAGGAAGGCCGAACTGCCGTTCCTTCTGTAAATCCTTTCACGAATGAAGAAATGGCTGACATCGAAATAAGTGTCCAAGGAATAGAAAAGCAACTTAAATCACTCAACAGAGGAAAATCCACTGGACATGACGGGATACCATTTCGATTCTACACAGAGTACGCGAAAGAACTTGCCCCCCTTCTAACAGCCATGTACGGCAAGCCTCTAGAGGAACGGAAGGTTCAAAATGATTGGAAAAGAGCACAGGTGGTTCCAGTTTTCAAGAAGGGTCGTCGAGCAGATACGCAAAACTATGGGCCTATATCTCTGACGCCGATCTGTTGTAGAATTTTAGAACATGTCTTTTTATTGCGTATCATGTCATTTCTGAAAACCCAGAATCTACTCTGTAGGAATCAACATGGATTCCGGAAAGAGCGATCGTGTGAGACCCAACTCGCTTTATTTGTTCATGAGACCCAGATAATATTAGATACAGACTCCCAGCTAGATGCCATTTTCCTTGACTTCTGGAAGGCGTTCGATACAGTTCCGCACTGTCGCCTGATAAACGAAGTAAGAGCCTACGGAATATCAGACCAGCTGTGTGGCCGGATTGAAGAGTTTTTAGCAAACAGAGCACAGCATGTTGTTCTCAATGGAGAGACATCTACAGACGTTAAAGTAACCCCTGGCGTGCCACAGGGGAGTGTTATGGGGCCGTTGCTTCTCACAAATTATATAAATGACGTAGTAGATAATGTCGGAAGTTCCATGTGGCTTTTCGCGGATGATGCTGTAGTATACAGAGAAGTTGCAGCATTAAAAAATTGCAGCAAAATAGAGGAAGATCTGCAGCGGATAGGCACTTGGTGCAGGGAGTGGAAACTGACCATTAACATAACCAAAAGTAATGTATTGTGAACACATAGAAAGAAGGTTCCTTCATTGTATGATTATATGGTAGCAGCTACTTCTGTAAAATATCTGGGAGTATGCGTACGGAACGATTTGAAGTGCAATGATCATATAAAATTAATTGTTGGTAAGGCGAGTGCCAGGTTTAGATTCATTGGGAGAGTCCCTAGAAAATGTAGTCCATCAACAAAGGAGGTGTCTTACAAAACACTCCTTCAACCTATACTTGAGTACTGCTCATCAGTGTGGGATCTGTACCAGGTCAGGTTGACAGAGGAGATAGAGAAGATCCAAAGAAGAGCGGTGCTTTTCGTCACAGGGTTATTTGGTAAGCGTGATAGCGTTACGGAGATGTTTAGCAAACTCAACTGGCAGACTCTGGAAGAGACGCGCTCTGCATCGCGGTGTAGTTTGCTGTCCAGGTTTCAAGAGGGTGCGTTTCTGGATGAGGTATCGAATATATTGCTTCCCCCTACTTATACCTCCCGAGGAGATCATAAATGTAAAATTACAGAGATTCGAGCGCGCACAGAGGCTCTCCGGCAGTCGTTCTTCCCGCGAACCATACACGACTGGAACAGGAAAGGGAGGTAATGACAGTGGCACGTAAAGTGCCCTCCGGCACACACCGTTGGGTGGCTTGTGGAGTATAAATGTAAATGTAGATAAGACAATATAACAATTTTCAGTACACTTAAGTGAACGTCTGACTTGCTCGATATCGACAAATTGTCGATGGCTTCCGCACACTAGTAATAACCTCGTTTCGTCGTCCTAACGAAGCCGTTATCCCTTTGAGCGCTGCAGACGTGAAATACCGCCGCTCTACATCTTTCCGCAGGGGCTGCAGACGTTGTTAGCCGCTGCAGTGGTATCTCCCGTGGGCGCTGTGGACGGCATACACCGTCGCGGCCCGGCCGGTACCTGAGCCCTAATTGACGGCGTCTACCGTCAGCCGGTTCCGTTACCTGCGGTCCTCCGGACTTCTATAGCCGCTCTACGGTATTCACATTGGATTTCACAGTTGTTGTTCGACATTCATGCTAGCTGGTTAGTGTGATCATCTTCATTCCGCTTCTGTGATGTCGTTTAGCTTTCTGACTGTTCATCAGCATTTTTAAAGTTCTATCACTTTTGAGTTCCACAAGTAAATGGCACGTCGGGGTGCTTGCACTGACGAAGAGATACTGGAGATACTCACTAAGTATAACAGTGACAATGAGTGTGGCATCTTTAATGACTGCAGTGCTGATGATGATAAATCTTCACATAGTAATGAAGCCGCAACATTTTTGTCGACTAGAAAGCGAGTATGGGCGCAGTAGATCGCTCTGACAAGCCGTTAAGCTCAGTTGGATCTTTGCGTAAATCTGTTAAATGATTGTATGTATGTTGTATGTTAAGCGGGGACCTGGAAACGACGCAGGGGCTCCGTCCCCGCCGCAACCGCAGTGGTCCACAACCCTGCGATGACTACCGCAGTCCACTTCACCGCCCCCCCCCTCCCGCCTCCCCACACCGATCCCAGGAGGGTTATCGTGCGGTTCGGCCCCCGCTGGACCCCCCCTATGTTTGCGTGGTAGAGTAATGGTGGTGTACTCGTACGTGGAGAACTTGTTTGCGCAGCAAACATGGAATTGGTCCGCCTCTACCAATCCATCGGTCACCGAATCTGTTGTTGAGAAGCGTACGAACACTTCGACTGAAATGTGCAGGAGCTCCATCCTGCATGAACCACATGTTGTGTCGTACTTGTAAAGGCACATGTTCTAGCAGCACAGGTAGAGTACCCCGTATGAAATCATGATAACGTGCTCCATTGAGCGTAGGTGAAAGAACATGGGGCCCAATCAAGACATCACCAACAATGCCTGCCCAAACGTTCACAGAAAATCTGTGTTGATGACGTGATTGAACAATTGCGTGCGGATTCTCGTCAGCCCACACATGTTGATTATGAAAATTTACAATTTGATCACGTTGGAATGAAGCCTCATCCGTAAGGAGAACATTTGCACTGAAATGAGGATTGACACATTGTTGGATGAACCATTCGCAGAAGTGTACCCGTGGAGGCCAATCAGCTGCTGATAGTGCCTGCACGCACGGTACACGGTACGGAAACAACTGGTTCTGCCGTAGCACTCTCCATACAGTGACAAGGTCAACGTTACCTTGTACAGCAGCAACTTCTCTGACGCTGACATTAGGGTTATCGTCAACTGCACGAAGAATTGCCTCGTCCACTGCAGGTGTACTCATCGTTCTAGATCATCCCCAGTCGCGAGTCATAGGCTGGAATGTTCCGTGCTCCCTAAGACGCCGATCAATTGCTTCGAACGTCTTCCTGTCGGGTCACCTTCGTTCTGGAAATCTGTCTCGGTACATACGTACCGCGCCACGGCTATTGCCCCGTGCTAATCCATTCATCAAATGGGCATCTGCCAACTCCGCATTTGTAAACATTGCACTGACTGCAAAACCACGTTCATGATGAACACTAACCTGTTGATGCTACGTACTGATGTGCTTGATGCTAGTACTGTAGAGCAATGAGTCGCATGTCAACACAAGCACCGAAGTCCTCATTACCCTTCCTTCAGTTGGACCAACTGGCGGTGAATCGAGGAAGTACAGTACATACTGACGAAACAAAAATGAGCTCTAACATGGAATTAAGCGTTTCCGGACACATGTCCACATAACATTTCTTTATTTGTGTGTGAGGAATGTTTCCTGAAAGTTTGGTCGTACCTTTTTGTAACACCCTGTATATCATTATGTGCTTTTCTCTGCGTATATATTTCCACGGCCGTTTTTAGCTGTATGTTAACGCACAAAATAAACATATTGTTGTACACAGTTCCCGTACTGTACCGAAAGTCTTCGATGAATTTCGGAACCTGATACGCCCACCACAAGAAACGAGTCACTGAACGTTGCTCTTCTTTGGTGTAAGTAGACAGCGGAGCGCCCATGATTAACAGCACGGCAGCGATAACGAAACTAACGTAGCACCTTGAAAATTGCAAAGATATAACGACAAATAAACAAAGCGTGCGTCATCAACGTAAAACGACCGTAGTACCAAAATAAACAAGAATATAACTAAATTGGGGATAATAATTGACTTACCCTCGTATACGATACTGTATGTAAGTTCAGTTGGAAGGTGATGTATCGAACAGTACATGAAATTCAGACATGATAACTTCATCGGGTATAAGGCGCTGAAACACCTAATCAGCTACTAAACTGAGAAATTGAGCAGCTATAAAGTACCGAAACTTCCGTCTCTTAACTGTGTTGCAGGAAAGAGTAATACAATCACGAAATACAAATGTCCGACAGAATAGACATCACACATTCATCTAAATAGTTCACCTCGAGGGGCAGTGAATCCACCGTCTTCAGTGTGGATATAGATTTGCATCTAGGTCCAGCGGAGACCTAAAATTAGAGAGGATGTTGGACGCGAACAGGGACTGCGAACAGTTGGCATTTGGTGGAAGTGTGAGTCGACCGCGAGGCGTGCCTGGATAGTCCATGCACTTCCCAGAACCATTGTTTCCGTGCATCACAGTGGTTAACGCAACTGCCCAGTTTGCAGAAAGTTACAGGTCTGGGTGCCGGTACGGCACAGATTTTCATTCGTCGCCGCTCATTCTTGATACAGCTGATATCATTAGTTCATTCCCTTTCCTTTATCTCCCCTCCCCCTTGAGTTTACATAAAATAATACGGCGCCATACGAGATAAATCATATGTTAGATTATAAATTACGAGAAGGTTTTCGATACATTGTAATTTGATATGTTTCACCTCAGCCTTTCTCTTACTCGATATATTCTAACTTAACAACAAATACTAGCACATGAAATGTTTGGTAGTTGCGAATACGGAGAACCATCAGCTTTATAATGGAATGACGACAGTGAAAATTTGTATCGGAGAGGATTTACCGATTTACGTTGGCGATCGCCCTAACAACTTCGGCTACCCATGCACGACTCACGGCGACACCCAAACTTCTAGATGTCGTCGATCCTGCGTCAAAACCTATACTCGTACACAGATTATGTAATTCCTGTACAGGGGACGACATTTTAATTGAGTGTCGCTGTCTGGTGTGGGCATGCATGCATGGATGCGTGTATGTCCGAAGGAACATCGCAACTTTCTTCTTAACAACACAGACACTGCAATATCGTAAATACTAGCACGTTCCTGATAATCTTGCGCACAGATTTCCCACTTCTGTGAAATGGCTGATTTTACTAGTATGAGCAGTTAAGTCCATCTTTCTCGAAAGTGTAACGCGGAGTGAGTATTTAATATCGTGCTTAATTGCCAAGAAATCGTGCAGCAGCGAAAGCAGAACGCGCGTTAGCAATCTACACTGTAGCGACTGACAGAATAGCTACTCTGACTCTCACGGAACGTAAAATTCGTTTGTGAAACTACAAACAAATGATACAATTCTCTATTTGTGACATTTATTTTCAGCTCTACAAGTCGCTCCTCAACTCAAGATAAAGCTACATTTGGCGTAGACTTTTATTTGCAAGAAATATATCGAGCAATAAAATAATTTTACCGTTAGTACTTAACTAGAGCGAACTCTAAGGAAATGGCTGTAGCCTTGTAAATACAAGAAACTTTTTATTTTCGACTATTTTTGCGTC
Source organism: Schistocerca americana (assembly GCF_021461395.2). Taxonomy (NCBI): domain Eukaryota; kingdom Metazoa; phylum Arthropoda; class Insecta; order Orthoptera; family Acrididae; genus Schistocerca; species Schistocerca americana. Next base: position 167,220,670 of record NC_060121.1, on the reverse strand, counting down.
TGTAATTACATATTTTTCTTTTCATCGCTACGAGGAATTAAACTACTCGGTTGAAACCTGCGGCTTGGTTTTATAGAGTTTTATTTTCAGTAAGTACCCAGTGCTACTTGTAAAATTACATTAGCTCGTACCCCCTGAAATTATACTACGAAACCTAGGACTGTGTCCTAATTTACCAGCGTTGTTTTACGATTGCCGTCCGACACTTAGGACGTCTGGCACATCTTTTCCGCCAGAATACGAGCCATTCTGCCTAGTGCAATTAGGGAGTTACGTCTCTGGCAAACTCGACCTTATGGCGATCACTTTTTGTCACAAACGACCCACTGTGCCAGAGCGTAAATCGCGTTCTGTTCCTTCAGCGTAAAGGCGACGGCCGATTTATTGCCCCGCCGCCTGCATTTCTCTGAGACGCAGCTAAAGAGACGTGGCCCTTCCGCTTAGTATAGTTATCCGGGTCTTTACGGCGGCATCAAACCGCCCGTACGCGGCGGATTTGTGGTGGCGGCGGCGGCGGCGTAGGCGGCGGCGGTGGTGTCTGTCTGCCCCCCAGGTGCATAGCTATGCCGCGCCCGTTTACGATGGCAGCGGTTACGACATCATTAAAAGGCGCGGCCGTTGCTGCGGCCGTACAGAAAGAGTTCGGCGGCCGTAAATTCAGAATAGCGGGATTCAGAATAGCGGGAGCTCCCTGTTTCAGCAGTCCTGTTTCAATTCCTGGAAACGACCAAAGACGGTTGTGCGTCTTCAGCAAAGAGACTGCAGACGGCAGGGTTGTACTACTACTGGTATTCCGACGGCAGAATGGCAAGTAGTGCCTCGCCACTAACAGACAGCAGCACGGATCTTAGCACAGTCCTCGGAGTCGCTGCTGCCTACACATTTAAGCGGAACGCGTTGATTAGATTATTTGCGTAGTCATCCACCACGTGATACAAATAGCACAAGACGAATATCGCGTTCTCGGAAACTTTTTTCGCTTCCGTGTTCGCCTGCCAGGTATAAATCGAATTTGCAAGTCCAGTCAACTACATACTCTACTGGCCATTAAAATTGCTACACCACGAAGACGACATGCTACAGACGCGATATTTAACCGACAGGAAGAAGATGCTGGGATATGCAAATGATTAGCTTTTCAGAGCATTCACACAAAGTTGGCGCCGGTGGCGACACCTACAACGTGCTGACATGAGGAAAGTTTCCAACCGATTTCTCATACACAAACGGCAGTTGACCGGCGTTGCCTGGTGAAACGTTGTTGTGATGCCTCGTGTAAGGAGGAGATATGCGTACCATCACGTTTCCGACTTTGATAAAGGTCGGATTGTAGCCTATCGCGATTGCGGTTTATCGTATCACGACATTGCTGCTCGCGTTGGTCGACATCCAATGACTGTTGGAAGAATATGGAATCGGTGGGTTCAGGAGGGTAATATGCAACGCCGTGCTGGATCCCAACGGCCTCGTATCACTAGCAGTCGAGATGACAGGCATCTTATCCACATGGCTGTAACGGATCGTGAAGCCACGTCTCGATCCCTGAGTCAACAGATGGGGACGTTTGCAAGACAACAACCATCTGGACGAACAGTTCGACGACGTTTGCAGCAGCATGTACTATCAGCTCGGAGACCACTGCTGCGGTTACCCTTGACGCTGCATCACAGTCAGGAGCGCCTGCGATGGTGTACTGAACAACGAACCTGCGTGCACGAATGGCAAAACGTCATTTTCTCGGATGAATCCAGGTTCTGTTTACAGCATCACGATGGTCGCATACATGTTTGACGACATCGCGGTGAACGCACATTGGAAGCGAGTATTTGTCGTCGCCATACTGGCATATCACACGGCGTGATGGTATGGGGTGCCATTGGTTACACGTCTCGGTCACCTCTTGTTGGCAATGACGGCACTTTCAACAGTGGGCGTTACATTTCAGATATGCTACGACCCGTGGCTGTACCCTTCATTCGATCCCTGCGAAACCCTACATTTGAGCAGGATAATGCACGACCGTATGTTGCAGGTCCTGTACGGGCCTTTCTGGATACAGAAAATGTTCGACTGCTGCCCTGGCCAGCACATTCTCCAGATCTCTCACCAATGGAAAACGTCTGGCAATACGCTAGTCACTACTCTTAATGAACTGTGGTATGGTGTTGAAGCTACATGGGCAGCTGTACCTGTACACGCCATCCAAGCTCTGTTTGTCTCAATACCCAGACGTATCAAGGCCGCTATTACGGCCAGTTGCGGTTGTTCTGGGTACTGATTTCTCAGGACCTATGCACACAAATTGCGTGAACATGTAATCACATGTCAGTTCTAGTATAATATATTTGTCCAATGAATACCTGTTTATCATCTGCATTTCTTCTTGGTGTAGAAATTTTAATGGACAGTAGTGTAGATATCTCCGCGGACAGTGAGTTCTTCACCGTGCCGACCTCACCCTGTGCTGAGTATTTCTGGAGCTTGGCGGTCGCAACTGTCTGGCAGCCTGAGTTTCATCGCCGACGTTACAGATAAATGTCTGGATACTTATCCCATAACTTTGAATCTGGAGATGGACTGCTCGACAGACATAATGAACATTGAAACTGCACATGCTGCTAACATGTAACTCCGCATCAAAGGCATTCTTTCATTTGCAGTTTGTTCTTGCGAATCATTATAAGGCCTCTGAGTTTTACTTGACATACTGACAGTTGATTATCCGGATTTTATACGTTACTTAGAATGTAAAATCAGGAGAATCCACAGCGATCAATTGTTGACGTTCGTCTGTACTGGAACAATAAATCGTCCGCAAACCACTTCCGAGGGAAGAGTCTGTATGCCGAGACACGCTTTCGAAACTAATCACTATATTTTGAGCTCATTAACTCAATACATTATCCTCAGGGAAACTCAAAAACCAAAAAGGCAACGTTTCTGAATTGTTTTTATACGGCACGGAATTATTATAGAGTAAAAATAAACGACGATGTGTAACTTTTGTTTAAGAATTCGATAAGGAATTACTACAGTTTCTACACTAACTAATTAAGCGTAACCCTTTATTTCCAATGACGTTTGTGCGTCAGAAACGGGCGAGTGTGTGCAACTGACCATCGTCTAATGAAATTAACATTCACTGTGTTTTTATATGAACTGCAGGTGTGGTAGTCCCACTAAAACCAAAATATGGCTTAACCGAGTTAGATGATTTTTTTTGTTGCGTTCATAATTGTTAAGGCAAGAACTGCGTGAAGCAAATGTTCAGAAAAGTCGCCGAGAAAATTGGAAAATTCTGGAAATACTGAAAGAGCTGTTTTCTATGGGATTTTCCCGAGTTTTGTTATTCACGATTGAAACGATCGATATGAATAATTATTTTTTGTTTTGTTCATTATGGTAATGGACTTGAAGCATATAACTTTTGTTTGTCAGCACGGTCTGAATGTAAAATTGTAGGGCAATCACATAATGTTACAAGTGTTTTGCCAGAACAGAGTGTCTGCGAATGGATTGAAAAATTCCGAAATGGTCACACGATGAAGGAGCCGGACAACCGTTTACCTCCACAAATGGAGAAACCATTGAGCGTTCACGTGAAATGAATCTCGTAGACAGACGATTAACTATTGACGAAGTGGCAAATCTTCAAATCAATCACGGCGCTACCTACGAAATCACCCACAAAAGGCTTGGGTTTCATAAAGTTTGTGCAAGATAGCTCCCAAAACAACTCACACGGTTGCTTAAATAAACGCGATTGGACATCTGATAAAACCATTTGGATCGCTTTTGTAAAGAATGGGACAACTACTTAGACAGGATCATTACTGGTAACCAAACGTGGATCCATCATTACGAGCCGGACAGTAAACGGCAGAGTACAAACAAACATCCAAATTCGCAGTGCAAGAAAAAGTTCAGGACCAAACCGTCCGCAGGAAAACTGATGGTTATGGTTTTTCGGGACGCACAACGTCCAGTACTGTAACATTATGGGGAAAGGGGCACAACAATAAACAGTGTACGTTGCAATGAGATACTTACTACCAGGCTAAAGCCTGCAATTCGAAGCAAATGCCGAGGATTGCTGTCAAAACGTGTTGTGTTGTTGCATTACAATGCCCGTACACATACTGCTGCCCACACTGCTGAAACGCTCCAGAAACTCAAATCTGAAGTACTGGATCATCCTCCATATTGTCCCGATCTCGCCCCTTCTGACTATCACTTGTTCGGTCCAATCAAACAGGCATTAAGGGGCCGTCGATTTGCGTCGGACGAAGAAGTGAAAGAAGCGGCGCATTCCTGGCTCGCAGCTCAACCGAAAACCTTCTTTTATGAGGGCATCAGAAAGCTTGTACAACGATGGACCAAGTGCGTTGAAACGCAAGGAGACTATGTCGAAAAATGGTGTTCTCGTAATTTTCCTATTTGATTACAACAAAATATTATAACTATTTTGCGGATAATAATTGACTTACCCTCGTATTTCGTAAAATATTCTTGCGCTAAGTATCTGACACCTTAGGACCTCAAAACATAGTCCCTTTTTCTTAATCTCGATGTTTCTGCCCGTAAATGTAGTTTACGAAATTACACTGTCATTACTCTGTCAGTATTTCCTGTAGAATACAGTGTTTAACTAGTCCCCGTATGAGAACGGATATTTTCTTTAATGCTGAATGTGAGATTAAAAGTACGAAACAATAACGTACGCTTTCACAATTCTTCTGCGTGTTCTAGACGTTGTAGAACGAAATGCGAGCATGGCTCATATGGAAGAAAACCGAATGAAGATAACTATTAGGCTTGCAGTGTTCGCTGATGCCTAACACCACATGTGAAAAGAACGAAATAGTCAACTGGATTAGAATTAGAATGGTACTGTTGAATCGCCACTTGTAATCAACTTCGTATTAGACACATGTTTCCAGAAACATAGCGATATGGTACATTTTCTCACTACTAGCACCTATGATTTTACGAAGTGAAAACGCAAATACTAATCATAAATCTTTCGTATCGGATACATAGCTAGGTAGCGAAATTCTGGAACCATCATAGCTCAATCAGTAGGTCACTTTGATATAAACAATCTATTACCAACAATATTTAATCAGGTGGGGGAATCTCTTACAAGGCATACCGGTATGTGTTCCAATTTACATTAATAAGCACAACATATTATTAGAAAATACGCATATCACTAACTAAATATGCCGATATCGGTGTTATTATAGCGAAGTTCACAAAAGGTTTCGATGAATCAAGTGGCACAAAACACGTTTAAGTGATTTCTGTTTCTGCTCTTAAGGTCCCTGGAGGTACCTTTCCATTCTTACAGAACACTCTATACAACCGTATATGTCCCTACGTCCATGATTGTACTGTGTCCCTTGCTAGCGTGTTGAAAATACGTACTGATCCAATTTTTTGTAGTCATCTTTTTGATGTAACATTAGGCTTTTTTCTTTTTAATTGTAACATACGCATACATTTCCATGCACTACTCCTCAAGCCATCACACACTGTATGGTGGAAAATACTTTGCACCGCAACTAGTCATTTGTTCTCATTTTCCACTCGCAATTAGAGCGGGGCAAAAACGTCTTACCATAAACTTTCATACCTACCATAATCTCCCTTATCTTGCCCTTGTGGTCCTTAGGTGAAATGGACATTGAAAGCAGCAGAATCCTTCTGCAGTCAGTGGGAAATGTGAATTCTCTAAATTGTCTCAACAGTGTTTCGCGAAAAGACTGTCGTCTTCCGTCTAGGGATTCTCTTTTTGATTCACAAAGTATCCGTAATACCCGCATTCTTATCGAGCAGATCGCTAGGAGATACAGCAGCACGCAAATGAAAATGCTTCAATGTCTTACTTTAATCCGATCATGTGGCGGTCCGAAGTATTCGGATCGTGCTCAAAATGGACCGCACGAGTGATCTATACACGATCCGCACTACAGATGAGCTACACTTTCGTAAAATTCACCCAAGAAATCGAATGCAACACTTACTCTTCCCTACTACCTATCTATTATGCCTGTTCCATTTCCTATCGCTGTGAACCCGAACGCCTACATATTTCTTCGAAGCGGCTGTGTCAAATAGCATACAGCGAATACTTTACTTAAATATTACGGGAATGATTTCCCTACTCATCTGCTTCCACTTATAATTTTCCATATTTTCAGCCAGCTCTCATTCATTACACGAACTAGAAATTCTGTATGAGTTACTCAACGTCGGTACTTCTCCGTACACTACAGCATCATCGACAAACAGTCACGGATTGCTGCTCATCCTATCTGAGGTATATGATGAGTTGTAAATAAGTTCCGTATGTCAAATATTAACTCATTTCATGTAAAAGGCTCGTAATGTGCAACCAAACATTTGTTCCGAATTTCGAACAGTTAATAATTTTTATTTCGTTTATGTATTACCTCTTTTTCCAAACGAGTTTAGAAGGAAGTCAGATATTTGCATTGAGTAATCATCCCTTTACAATATACAATTATTTATAACGTCCCTCTTCATACTCTTTTGACAGAAGAACTGGAATGACATACCTTCCTAAACTAAATGCAAGCCTCCGGGAGCCCTATGACCCGTAGATGATGTTATCCTCATGACAATATTAAGGATCGTAAATAAAAGACTTGCCGAAGAAGAATCTGGGTTTAGAAGATATGAAGTAACGAGGGTTGCAACAGGAATCTTACATTCTAAGAAAGTTCTACTGAAATAGGTTTCGCAGCAGTAAAGGCATATAATATGTTTTCATATACTCCGAGAAAGCTTTTGACAATATGAACTGCAGAAAGCTTGCGAATAAATTGCTGAATGAGCATGGAAAGTAGACCGCTTGGAAATTCGTTGTATCTAAATCAGAACGTTACGGTAAGATTAAAAGGAGGCAATAACAAAGGAACAAAATTTGAGAAAGATGTGGCACAAGGTTATTGCCTATCTCTTACATCAAAGCACGTTCGGAAAATATGATTTAGTTACATGCACTATGGTCAAAGTCGATGGTCTAAAAGCATGATGTTTTAAATTCGCAGACGATATTGTTCTTTTATCGATGTGTGAGAAAGATCTCCAAGAAAACATAGAGGAGATGAAAACTGCATTACGAAAATATTGTGGAACATAAAAAACGAAAATAAAATAAAAATAGTGACAATAATGAGAAGAGATAGAAGGATAAAGGGGTACCAACTTATCACTGTCTAAGGCATTCGTGGGCTGAAGACCAACTGACACCGTTGTTCCACAAATAGAGTGGACTCTGGGTACTATACGAATGTGGTCTTAAGTCGGTACTAAGAAAATTGAAGTTACGCGCGTGTTTCGCACAGGTAATTATAGATTTCCTAACTTTTATAAACAAAAAAATGAACGACACAAACAGCAACAGTTTACAGTGAACGAACATCATGTAGCACCGAAAAACGAATACTTACAGCCATTTCTCGTCGATGTCGAGGTCAACAGAGACGGAGCATTAGGTCGGCAAAAACAGATGTGCCGAAAGGTGTCCATCTTAGTCTTGCTGGAGAATATCTTGCGATATTCTTTATTAGAAGACAGAAAAGCTAGAGGAAAATCTGAATCCTGATATCTATAAAGGGATTTGAACTCAAATAAATGAAAAATGAGAGAATATGATGAATTTCAGACCCAGCTCTCCCCTCAAGACTAACGCAGTAGAATTACATATGACAGAGGTGTCTAACAGCTAATTTGTTTCAAACGTTGTGCTGATTCAAGTTTCCATGTTGTCCAGACGTGTACATGCTCCATTATGTGTTGCTCAGTTTCGTATCTGCTCGGTCCGTTACACAGAGCGAGGTGGCGCAGTGGTTAGCACACTGGAACCGCATTCTGGAGGACAACGGTTTTCCTAAATCGTACAGGCAAATGCCGGAATGATGTCTTTGGAAGGGCACGGTCGATTTTATTTCCCCTCCTCGACACAATCTGAGCTTGTGCTCCGCCTCTGATGACCTCGATGACGACGGGACGTTAAACCCAGTCTTCCTTCCTTTCTTCCTTCCGTTCGCTACATATATTTCTAGTAGATAAGTGCTTTTTCATCCGTTCAATTTTTTACCAATTCCAAATGATGAAAAAATGAGGAAATGTGCCTTACAAAAGATTGTTTGTTACTGTACACACAAGGACAGTAAATCAGGTGGTTGAAGTAGCAACTATGGCGAAACACTTTAGCAGCAGATCGGAAAAGAAAAAGGGGGAGTAAAGGTATATGCGAGACACACTTTGACGGTAACAGCAGCAAAAAGAGGAACCGTATATACTAAACATAGCGAGCATAATCATGAACCTTCGGTGTGAATAATACGCAGAGATTAAGAAGACATCAATTGAACAAAATGGAATAAGGATGATATCAGAAGAAACTTTGGCGATTACAAAAGAATATGAATAATTAATTAAGATAGGAAAATTCATAACACAGTTTTCTAGTTCAAGTTTCGAATATCTGAAGCCATCACTTGAGTAAACCAAGAACTGAAACTGCTGAGAAATTTTACTTTCTGCAGTGGAGGAACCCACATGCCAAGATGAAACGCTGTCATAAGCTAAACATATTTATGACAGGAATAAGCGCTGTCTGATTAACTGTTAAATCGTTATTATGAATACCGACGTTCAGAACTGAGTACGCGTTACCTGCCCTCGTATTAATAGTTGAAACTTATAACCGCAAAATAAAACAAATTCTAGGGAATGAGAACCTGAAACATATGTGAGATACTTTCAGTGTCCACAGGAACGAAAATTTTGTCTCACCTCTACGCTTTTTCTTTCATAGGCTTGATTCCTTCTACATTCACTATGTTATGTGGGTCAATATTGACCCACTATTTTTCGAATCGTTGGACTGTAATAGTTGAAGATATCTGTAAATACCAGAGGTGCCAGCAAATTCAACTTCACTGCTGTATGTAAAATGGATGACAAATCAATGTCTTAGTTTATATCTTAATTTCGTATAACAATCGAGATACCGAAAACGATAAATAAATAATTGTGCATGAGTAATTAACTTAATCGGCAATAAAGTCATGCAGCGTAATTGTTTAAGAAAAGGCGTGGAATAATATCAGGTAAGACGAGTTCTTGGTAGATGAAAGGCGAATAAAACGAGTAGGATAAAATAAATAACACTGATTCGTACATCCATGGTGAGGCCATTCTCGTGGATGTTGGACTTGCCGGAAAAATAAAATACAGAATGTATGTTTCAGAGAAGAGTCGATACGATTACATTTTAATTTCATTCTGTTGATGTTAGTGAAATGGACCTATAGGATCTGGGAAAATGTAGAAATATCGTTGAAACAAAATTCCTTCCAGAAATGAAAGCAGTAATTTTTTCATGCAGATACCGTTAACATACTAATGCGCTTAAAACATTTGCTAGAGTATTGTAGCCAATATTCCTCATATGTAAACACCTACAATACTTAATAATACTGGTTATACTGTATATATTAAACAATGAGCCTAATATGAGGTAGAATATTTTCCCATAGCAGTAAATTTTGTTGGGATATTCGACCTTAAAGTATAATTTGGCCATTAATAAAACATTCACTCTTTTCATAAACTGTATTTAGTTGGTAACTAAGTCTTTTGTGGTAGCTGTGTAATTTTATGTTAGTGTTATCGTCGAATGCGGGGTTCTATTCTTGTCTGTAGTAAATTTCTTACAGACTTTATGTTGAGAAGTATTATTACTAGAATTGATTTTTGTGATCTGAGCTGACAGATGGAAAAAGGCAGACGCTAGTGAAAAGAAAGTTTACTTAGGGGCCGTTTCCAGAACAAATTACTCTATGACATTCTTAGCAAAAGTAATCCATGTAGCTGTCTTTCCGACTGATCAGACTTATCTTGAGAATGTGACAGTACAGAATACAATTTACCAAGTATGTTGCCCTGAACGTTTTATCGACGTGTATTTCTGAAGAATATCACACTGTAAATAACGATTTTTCCAGGCGTTCCACTACCATTATGAAACAGGAGTCACAGATTAATTTATTATCATGTAACAATTACAAGCATTTAAAATCGCTGATCCCTTCTATTTCCACGTCATATTTTGTGGGTGTACTGAGAGGAAACCAACTAAAATTTATGTATTCCATGTAGTGAGAGATTTAGAAGTTTAACTATATTAAACTTTATTTATTTATTACTTATTAGGTTCCATGAGACTATGCCGGCCGGTGGTACATTGTCACAGAAAGAGTTAGTATGTAGACCACTGAACGGGTATTAGAAAATGTGTAACTACAAGGAACTACAGAATTACCAAAGCTTGGAAAAGAAAACAGTGACACATTAAAGATAAAAGTTCTCAACCACTCCCAGGAAATCCGGCACGGAACAGGAATGTGACACAAGAAAACCTTTCTGTTTAGATTTCAGAACTTGGCGTTATCATGTTTGTAGGACTGGTGGAAGTCTGCTGACGCCAAGTTTAAATCGTTTTTTCCGTCTCGTGTTCACCGAACGAATGTTACAGTTGCTCTCTCCAACAACAATGTCAACGATGGACTACACATACAGGAAGGGCAGAATCAAATTTCTCAGAAATTTGAACAGCGGCCTATATGAAGTTTGTTAGTTGATATCACAAACCTGCGTTACCGGCCTTTTCTGGACTGACAGTATTTTTGCTGTGAACCATAGGTTGATGTGGAGTGAATTCTGGGTTAATTGAGTGCAGTGTGATATTTCCAAAGATTTGTTACTTAAATTCACACAGCATATTTAATAAAACAGAGAAAGTGTCAATTGATAAGTTACATTAGGGAACCGTACATTTAAAGGAAATTTCTATCTTTCGGTTAACAGAGGTTCTGTTGGAAACATGTCACAAACAATTTCCACAAGACCGATTAATACACGCATGAACCATGATTTGGAGCGAAGCCGTTGTGACACAACCATACCAGTTTTGTTTGAGATCGGCAACAAAATGCAAGTTAATATGCCAACAGATTCTGAAAAGAGGACGATACTAGTATTTACAGATACAACAAATTACACAGCCTCGCACCAATTCGCTTAAACGAGCTTCACTTCCTTATCCTATGGTCACCCAATGCATGACTGAAAGAAAATTCCCCATTAACCTTAAATATATGACACTCTCATTACACCGTGGCGTCCAAGCCTTACAACAAAATGAAATTAAAATCCCTTTACTAAAACATTGACAATACTTACCTGACTTAATAACTCTAAAATCTGTTCACATGAGGCACCTCAGATACACACAAGGCAATCACCTAACACAGCAGATATAATAAGGACCACGAAACTTACAGAATTAAGACTATATTACAATGTGTGGCATAATGGCAACACATTACCGCTTACAGTACTGTCCCCCGCCACAAGTAAAGCAATGGGCAATAAAATTATTGATGTAACAGTGACACTTCAGAACAGAGTTTCTCATTGGTAGACTTCGTACTAGAACCATTAATTGAAGTTAGTATGCAGGAGCTGAAAAATATTATTCTAGTTAACCGAATCACACCATTTCAGACATAACAAGCTGTTAACACGTAACTTCAGTCTTATAAAGTGCTAAATTCCATATCCAGCCTAGTTTCATCCGTATCACTTTAGTTAAGAGAAAAGAAATATTGTTCAGTTTAACCCGGCGATTTGCAGGCCTAGAATTCTGACGCCAGTGGCGTGTGAGGTGTAGTACACCCCACGTAGGTTTTGATATAATTCGAATATGTTAACATTGAAGTTAGTTATTTAATCAGCTGTAAGTTATTATGCACTAATGTTATTGTATATTATCAATGTACAGTAACAAATACAAAACAGAAAAATATTTTCTCAACAGCGATTGTTCTTACAGTGAAGACAAAGTCTTGAACGTTATACGCGTACTTTCAAGGAATTCCTGTACCCTCAGTCCTAAGAATAGAAATGGTCCACTTCACTGATTGTTTGACCATAGTCAGAGATAAATTTTGCTTTTACCAGAGTTCGGTCTCAGAAACAGTATGAAGTGTGTTTTGCTGTAGTTAAGCGTTGTCCAGTTGTCTGAAAGCATAGTGCTGAAATTACCGACTAACTTGTTATTTATCATAACATTTGTATCATCTAGTAACAGAAAATGTTTTGAATCTGTCATGTTTAGTGTCAGCTAAAGCGTATTGATGTTCATGTAAATTTCTTACCAATCAGACCTAAAACTAGGTTCTTTACAATTTGTTCAATATGTGTATCAAAAATGAATCTGGCTGAGCGTTCAGAAATTCATCTGATGAAACGAAATCAAACTGCACAACAATTGGAAAGAACTGAGAGGAGGAATAAGTCTGAGTGATGCTACAATTACTGTAAAGGCTTCCCATTTGCATGAAAATATTTAATTTTGAGTTGATAGCTGACTCAGTGTCATAGAGAATATTACAAAAGGTATCTACATTTTACTAATTCTAAACGGATAGACAAGACTGAAACTCTGTGCACTCAGCAGCGGATGTTGTACCGCGATAGAATCCGGCAGCAAACTTCTAGACCTTCGCTGCCATCTTGCGGTGGCTGATGGAAACACTTGCGGGCGGTAGCTAGTGGCTGCACTGTCGCGCCCTCAGCAGGGGATCTCGTAAGTTATTCAGCGCTTTTTATGTGACGCGCGCAAAATGCACCTCCCTCGCGATATATATTCGCTGTTAGCAATCTAAAAGACGCCAGGGAGCGAATATAAAGAGAGGTGCCTCAATAAAACAGGCCACGTCATACCCACATCTGCTGTTCTGCGTTGAATTGTGCTTATGATGAACTGTTACTGACATAGCAGTCACTTCAGTTTTAATTTTTTTTAGTCTCACGGGGAAAACAAAGAGACTATGACGGAATAAGCAGTACTAAATGAAAACATCAAAGATTGATTAAGCACGGAGTCTGGCTTTATCAGAAGATTCCGAGTTTCTTAAATGTGAAACGACCCTGTAATGAAAGAATTTAACATAGTAACAAGAGGCGTACAGACACTCCACATTCAGCAACTTGGCTTCATTGTATAGTTATAATGTTGTATAGGATTGACGATCCATACACAAATATCTCATGAAGATTGAACTTCTGTCAGAAAATAAAGCTAAAGCGACATTCATTTGCCAGTATTAAGTGACTTTTTATAATGTTTAAAGTGTTTCTGTGACGGCATACAGGCAGTGCTTGATTTGCAGAAAGAGAGAGGTTCCGGTACTGTGACATTCCAAGGGGTATTTTTGAAATTTAGATTTCTTAAAACTCCATTTTAATACTTTTCTGAGCCTTTTAGAACTGTACATACAGCATTTGCTTTACTTCATTTCAACTGCAGAAAATGTTATACCGTATCGCATCTCAAAATCTGCGGTTCTGATATTTTTTCGCCAGAGGTACCGTTAGGGCAAACTGTTCAGTTTCGTCACAAACCAAGCACTGCATACAAGCACCTTTCTTTATCCTTCGTTTGTCCCCTTTACTGCTGCGTTGTAGTAAAGACATCAGAAGGAAGAACAGCAGATACAGTTGAAAGAGGAAACTAGAAGCAATTGCTGGCGACGTGTTTGGGAAAATACTTTACGCATTCTCTTGAAATGATCCCCGAGAATGGATGTTAACAAAAATTACGATTACCCAACAGTGGACGGAAGTCACATTTTCTGGACAGAAAGTCAATGAATGAACTCTTGTGTTACACACCTCCATATGTAAATAAAAATACATCATCGTTACAGAACATAAGTACAAACTGCAGTTTGAAGTCACGTTTTCTGGACAGGAAACAAATGAATAAACTCTGTGTTACACCTCTCCATACGTAAATCATCGTTTGCAGAACATCAGCACAATAGCGTCGTCAGTAAGTCATAAAATTTGTTCTTCTATTTTCTTTCTGTCGCTGCAACAATGCTGTCTATCTTTAAAAAGACAGCTCCTTGCTTTCCAAACAAGGAGGTGTCTTTTCCACGCACACAAAGCATTAACACATAGTAAACAGTCGTTCATTGACCAAATAAATATTGGAAACCGGATTCTATGTAAAATACCTAATGAAATTACATGAAAAAGAAAGGAGCTTTTTCTTTCCTTCACCCTTTTCCACTTTCCCACCCAATTCTCCCCAACCCCCATCGCAATTTCATTTCACTTCTTGCTCCTCATCTTCTTCTCTAACTCAACTCCATCACATTACTATACATTCACCATGGCTTTTCCCTCCCAAAACCAAAAAAGGACTCTATCATTATTCCTTCACTACTCTTAAGCAGAATATAAATAGTAACATAATTAAACAGAATTACACACATACAACAAACTAGAGAAAATGGTGTGGATCAAAGACAAACTAGTGGCACTGTTATGTTGGCAACACTGCAAAAGACAAACCACAATACATGCTTAGAAGTATAAAAATAAACAGAAAACAGGAAAAGGGTGCTGTGTAAAATATTTAAAAAATGCATAGTTCTGCAGAACAACTAACAGTTAGCCAACAAGTATCATTGTCTTCAGTGGGATGATCTTCATACTTTTCGCCACAAATTAGGCAGTAATACTCGTTTTCCATCGCAGCTTCTTCACTGCCCTTTTTCTTCTTGCGAGGTATGTTTCCTTGAACCCTCATATTAATGTTATCATCTGCAAATGCTCGAAGGTTCTTCAGATCTTTCTTACCTTTAGTGAAACGTACTGTTTTTTCACTTTTTTCATCTACTCCTTGTTGTTTTTTCTTTCTCCTATTTATCCTATAACACCTTTCATAGGATCACTGGCTATTGCAGCTGAATGTCACTTTCTGATATTTGCTATACTTTTTGGATGCGGTGGTTTGGAAACATCAGGCCTAACGACATCTCAGTGTCGAACTGATTTGTGCAAAACTGCTACAGTGGTTACTGACCTCTGCTGCACATTTAATGTCGACGCTAGTCCAATCTGCGTATCAAGTGTCACTGCTCTTTGCGTATTTGACGTCACTTCTACCCATGAATCAGGTTCAAATGGCTCTGAGCACTATGGGACTTAACATCTGAGGTCTTCAGTCCCCTAGAACTTAGAACTACTTAAACCTAACTAACCTAAGGACATCACACACACCCATGCCCGAGGCAGGATTCGAACCTGCGACCGGAGCGGTCGCGCGGTTCCAGACTGTAGCGCCTTGAACCGCTCGGCCACACCGGCCGGCCATGAATCAGATGTCACTGATGTCACACCTACGAAATTTTCATCAAATTTAGTTGTATCTATTGGCCAAATATAGCTGCCCAGAAACCGTTCGATGCTTTCTTTAAATTGCATACGCGACTGAAGCCCTTCGTGACAAGTTTGACAAATTCATAGTGTGCAATTCGTCGGCTACATTTGAAGTCATCTGCAAGTAGCATTCTCTGTTGTATGAAACCATGAGAGATCCAAAATATGTCCTGCCCACTGGTTGCGTAGTTGTGATGTGTAAGATGAAAGGGGTAATTATATTATTCCATTCTGGCGCCAAAGCAGATACCAGGCAAGACTAACGTGACTCTTGTGATTGTATAAAATAAGTACAAATGGTTTTGGAACAGTTGGCTTAGCATAGGAGATGAAGTGGTGGAGCCAATCTACGAACAAATTCTCGTAAATCCAATCCGAATCGATAACTGCAGCTAGCCTCACAGTATTACCTCCACGCAATAACCGAGCACTCATTCGCTTCCTCTTAAAAATAAGAAATGGAGGAACACACTTTCTCTAGATGCGCAGAAAACTATTGTTGTGGTGCTTCTTTCAACACTTGTTGCAGTGCCTGAAGTGACATCAGAAAGAAACTTTACTACTTATGATTTATTAATAAACAAGGACATAATAACATTGTATTAATTATACGTAATTTGAATTAATGAAGATTAGGTCGCAGCTGCTGGCGCATTTGTTTTATATTTGTCGTCGGAGGAAACCAGTTTAAAAATTCGGGCCTAGTTTTCATGTAAGAATGGACCTTATCACAAGATTTGTTGATGTTAAACTTGATCATCAAAATGGCTTTCAAAAGTGAGATATTTGACTGTGTTTTGTCACTTGCCCATATCTCATTCATTAGAGAAAAACTCTTTCGACAGGTGCGTTACTTCCTCAAACATATATCCGCGCGGGATTAGCCGAGCGGTCTGGGGCGCTGCAGTCATGGATTGTGAGGCTGGCCCCGGCGGGGGTTCGAGTCCTCCCTCGGGCATGGGTGTGTTTGTTTGTCCTTAGGATGATTTAGGTTAAGTAGTGTGTAAGCTTAGGGACTGATGACCGTAGCAGTTAAGTCGCACAATATTTCACACACATTTGAAGATTCCTCATAAACATAAAACGTATTCAACCATTATACGAAATTTCGTACAGTTCAGATTGTTGTCACGGAATTGTGTGAACAACTCCACCAAATGCTCTTCAGTACCAACATTTTTATCGTTCCAGCTTGTTATATTTTCATCTGTGACGTAGTTGTAAATTAGCGAAAACTTAGTTGCTGCTAACGAATCTTTGTCAAATCAGCAAATCCGTCACATTCTGTATTTCTTCCCGCGTGGGTACTCTCGTCAAAGTCGCCCATTCAAACACTTCTAAGTCTGCATTGGACTGACACCAAGTATGCTTTGCTAATCTTATAAAATTTAGCCGCCGCAGTTTCTACATCCTGAACAACAGCGTCAGTTTTTTGTAATGTTGTTATTAGATTACGTACGATGTGGAGAAGAAAAAGAAACTTACTTTACGTGGCAAGTTATCTCGGAGACGCTTCGTTTCCTATGTAGACACGCATTGTGCTTCAAGTTTTAACACTGTTTGCCACGCGGAATTAGCCGAGCGGTCTAGGGCGCAGCAGTCATGGACTGTGCGGCTGATCCCGGCGGTGGTTCGAGTCCTCCCTCGGGCATGGATGTGTGTGTTTGCTCTTAGGATAATTTGGTAAGTAGTGTGTAAGCTTAGGGACTGATGACCTTAGCAGTTAAGTCCCATAAGATTTCACACACATTTGAACATTTAACACTGTTTGATGGAAAGTCGCTGCGTGTGCATGCAGAAAGTATTACCATAATTCAGAGGTGGGTTTTTCGGAAAATGTTTTTAAAATAGTTGAGCATTTGTCGATGCTCAGAAAATAACTTTTTAGGGGCTGAAATATTTTTAAAATTCTTTCAAGCGCCGGTATTAACGTAGGCCACCTGGTTTTGCTGTAGCCCAGCAGTTTCTGAAACCTGTGTCATTTGAATCATACATCTACATCTACATCTACATGATTACTCTGCAATTCACATTTAAGTGCTTGGCAGAGGGTTCACCGAACCATAATCATGCTATCTCTCTACCATTCCACTCCCGAACAGCGCGCTGGAAAAACGAACACCTAAACCTTTCTGTTCGACCTCTGATTTTTATTATTTTATTTTGATGATCATTCCTACCTATGTAGGTTGGGCTCAACAAAATATTTTCGCATTCTGAAGTGAAAGTTGGTGACTGAAATTTCGTAAATAGATCTCGCCGCAGCTAAAAAACGTCTTTGCTTTAATGACTTCCATCCCAACTCGCGTATCATATCTGCCACACTCTCTCCCCTATTACGCCATAATACAAACCGAGCTGCCCTTTTTTGCACCCTTTCGATGTCCTCCGTCAATCCCACCTGGTAAGGATCCCACACCGCGCAGCAATATTCTAACAGAGGACGAACGAGTGTAGTGTAAGCTGTCTCTTTAGTGGACTTGTTGCATCTTCTAAGTGCCCTGTCAATGAAACGAAACCTTTGGCTCGCCTTCCCCAAAATATTTTCTATGTGGTCTTTCCAACTGAAGTTGTTCGTAATTTTAACACCCAGGTACTTAGTTGAATTGACAGCCTTGAGAGTTGTACTATTTATCGAGTAATCGAATTCCAACGGATTTCTTTTGGAACTCATGTGGATCACCTCACACTTTTCGTTATTTAGCGTCAACTGCCACCTGCCACACCATACAGCAATCCTTTCTAAATCGCTTTGCAACTGATACTGGTCTTCGGATGACCTTACTAGACGGTAAATTACAGCATCATCTGCGAACAACCTAAGAGAGCTGCTCAGATTGTCACCCGGTCATTTATATAGATCAGGAACAGCAGAGGTCCCACGACGCTTCCCTGGGGAACACCTGATATCACTTCAGTTTTACTCGATGATTTGTCGTCTTCTACTCAAACGCTGTAGACACAAAAAAAGAAGTAAATTTTCACAACGATAAATTCGACAATCTGTAGGTATTGTGATAGCGATGCGAACTATGTGGGCTCCACATCCAACCCCAATGAGCTGCCTTCCGAGTATTAGATTCAACTTTGCGAAAACGTTATTATTTTCTTCTTTCCTCCAAAATTGCAGTTAATATTATCTCCACAAGATGCCACAATTTCCTTATTGAAATCATTGCACGACAATACCTCCTTCAAATGATCGACAACAACATCCTATGTTTCACACGGCTGCTCTCGAAACTTGAAACACTTGACTTTCACACGTTCACAAGATAAAAAATATCGAATCAAAACAGGGAATAATTTTACTGAACCGTTATTTGAATCATCCGTTTGTAGAGATATGTGGTGGGCTTCACAAAGGTGCTCTTGCAATTCATCCACCGCTATAGGTGCCAGAAAATTTACAACAATAGCCTAGGATTTTGTGCGAACACATGTACTGTTTTTTCTCAAAATATGTCTGAATTAAATTGGAAGCACAGTCACTGTGGTGTCACCGCCAGACACCACACTTGCTAGGTGGTAGCCTTTAAATCGAACGCGGTTTGTCGTTAGTATACGTCGGACCCGCGTGTCGCCACTATCAGTGATTGCAGACCGAGCGCCGCCACACGGCAAGTCTAGAGAGACTTCCTAGCACGCGCCCCAGTTGTACAACCGACTTTGCTAGCGATGGTTCACTGACAAAATACGCTCTCAGTTGCCGAGACGATAGTTAGCATAGCCTTCAGCTACGTCATTTGCTACGACCTAGCAAGGCTCCATTACCATTTAATATTGATACTGAATTATGTACAGTGAAGAGCGACGCTCCACTTTAATGGATTAAAGTTAAGTATTCCACCCGCTACGTCCGTTTTTCTAAAGTCTAATTTCCTTGCCCTGTTCCAGACCTCACGCCAGCCTGCGTGAGCTAAAACGCGTGCCTTTCGGCTTCCTCTAATAATACGGTGTTGGCTCTCCTGCCAACCAACAACAGTCACTTCAGAGGAATCAATGGTTATCTTGAACTGGGCGCTGCGTTCTTGCACCTTCCGCTGCAGCTACATCCAAATCCTACAAAGTCGGCGAGTCGGTTCTTTTGAATGAAACAAGCATTAACGAGATGGAAGCAGCAGCTTGATCGGAATGCCTGTGTTTTCCGATTTTAAATATTTCTCAGTATCGCTGGCACTGCCATGACGAATACTACACTTTTTACACGTAACACCTGCTGCAGCACTTCTTTGTTTTGTAAATGGATACTTATTCTTGAAAGTAATATTAAAGGTACAGTTGCGTTTAGGCCTTTTTCTAATGTTACAGACACACAAACACGAAAATATTGAATGAGTTGTTTGACTGAACACGTGTGCCCGAACATTGCAGTACAAACTAAAACTAAACAATGCTGCCGCACGTCAAGTTCGCAATAGCGCGATGTGACTGTTGGCTGAACTGAGCGGCAGCATCTATCTGTCTCGCCCTCGCATGTTACTCGCTCATCCCCACGCCGCCTGCGCTGCCGCCGTCACCCGCGCGTTTCGAAAGCAATAAACATAGGCAGCTAGTGGGTACGTCTATCAATTATCGTTTGATCTGTTTGCAAAAGCGGTTAGCGGCACTGGGACGGACGTCTGACAGCGGGACTGTACCGCCCAAAGCGGGACGTGTCGTCACTTTCGCCTTGCCCACTTGCTTCCGACCCTTTGGTGCAAAATCCTTGACCTTCTTTGGACATTAGAAATGCCTGTCTCGTTAACAATGTAAATACCATTAGCATGGAAGTAATATTTTGTATGCAAAGCTTGCGGGATGTTGTAGAACATCTTCACATTCGTTTAATTGAAACATTAATATCAGAAATTGAGTCCGCCTTGATGCAAAACACCTTTTTACACGTTTATGTCTTTATTATCCCAAACTTGTTTCGGTGTCAAATACCACCATCATCAGTGGGATTCTTAAGACGAATAGTAAAAATGTGACAATGTTTTACTGTGTTTGTATAACTATGCTATTTTCTGCATGTTTTATATTTAAAAACTCCACTGATGATGGTGATATTTGTCGCCGAAACTAGTTTGGGATAATAAAGAAATAAACGAATAACAAGGTGTTTTGCATGAAGGCGGACTCAGTCTCTGATATTAATGTTTTCTAATGCAAACACGGACCAAATGGAACAGTTCCAAGATAAAATCATTGTTTCATTAAAAGCCATAGTTATACTGATGGAAGTGGACTAAGGTTTTCACAGCAACATATTACGACGCTCCCCTTTTTAAATCCGAAGAATTATTTTCTTGCCATTTGGAATGTTTTGCCAAATTATGGCTTGGCTCTAAGCACTATGCGACTTAACTGCTGAGGTCATCAGTCGCCTAGAACTTAGAACTAATTAAACCTAACTAACCTAAGGACATCACACACATCCATGCCCGAGGCAGGATTCGAACCTGCGACCGTAGCGGTCACGCGGTTCCAGACTGAAGCGCCTTTAACCGCACGGCCACACCGGCCGGCTTGCCAAATTATGCTGCACATTATTTACTTCAGAATGTTTGAAAGCTATTTCCACAACATTTGCATCGTTAACCCATAAAACAATTTACTGCGCTTTGAGATATGTCCTTGTAGTTCCCTTTCTTGTTCTTCGGAAAATGTAGTCTTACGCCCAGGTTTCGGTTGCTGTATAGCTTCTTTCTTCAGATGGTCGTGTATAGTTCTTTTTGGAGCGGAAAAAAGTTGCAGCGGCTTGTCGTAGTGATTGCGTTTTGTTGTTGACGGTCGTAATGACTCTGTCGATGTCATCTGGTTTGTATTTGGTTTCCGTCTTTCTCTGGTAATTTCGTGACATCTGCAACAGATGTGATTAACTGCGTAGAGGTAATTACGGAAGGTCGGGATTACCCCACTCACAATGTCCGGCATTACCCAACACATACGGTAACGCAAAGCCAAGTTTTTATTTGAGGTTAAATCGCATGGTGCAGGCGGTGGTTATATTAAACATTAGTTCTCAAAAAGGATACTGTGTTTCTATGTTACACCTAAAATATTATACACCTGTTTAGGCGCTCTCATCGTTATGTGCAATTATTGAAAAAATATACCTTGTCCAGTGAGAGAGGCGTCGATTCACAACTGTTTTTTCGGAGCCGGGTTCAGGCTCGACTCACGATTGCGCCACTGGAAATACCTTCGGTCCTTTGCTAACGTAGGCAAACATGTGTCCGCCATAACCGAACGGCCATCTTCCCTGTCTCTCCCCTATACATCATCTGGGGGGTATTTAAATCATTGGATTTGCAGTTCTCTGTGACAGGTACAGTGAACACCACCAGAGTGCATCAGCATCGTTTGTTTTTAGCATTGTTACAACGGCTGATGGAGTATTCAAGGGCCGTAAACAGCGGTAGATGTTGAGTGTGGAGATCAAAGATGAGCTCGCTTTAAACTCGCCACCAAGTCCTGTGACGTCATCTTCGAACTCGCCTTGTGCCCGTGGACTCGACTCGCTCAGAAAGGAGAGCGAGTACACGAGTCCTCAAGTATAACCACGGACTCGCGGCATTCCCGCTACACACGCTACCGTTTTGAAAGAAATTTCCGCCATTAAACTATAAATTACTATTAATTTACTTCACACAGTCAAGAATTTGGCTTTACAGACATGCGAATGGGCAGGTTGAAAGCCACAAAATTTCCCCCCTGCCTAAATGTCAGAAGCCAATTATATACAGTAAAACTTGCTCAGAACGGAATCAGATGGTGCTAAAATAATTTTACAAACTGAGTAAGATTCAAAATTACACAAATCTCACCAGGTTTCATAAACTTTCTTGGGTATGGTACACAAAGGTACAGGTTTGTATTTATGGACATATTTGCGTACCTTCACTCTTGCACAATAAATTTTCATTTACTGTATACTGTACAACAGAACACAAGTATATTGCACTAATACATAAATAATACGGCGTTCCTGTATTTTTAACCTTAATTTTAATTCATTTATTGTTGTATGTGAATACACGTTATTCCCGTGTTTATTTGCTCTACATTTCACTTCTTTCGTCACATATAAAGGATGGAAACCAGTCTGAATAATTTCATGTTCGAAATAGTTTTCTAATAAATTTTTTAAACTATATAACAGTTCCAACAGCCTGCGACAGTTTGTGTGTGCTGCAAATTGCATAACATCGGTTATGCACGCAATAGCTTCTTCAGCGTATTAATTTTTCTAGGGACATTTTGCTCCTAATCTTGTTGCTTTGTTTCTTCCTGATTAGCTTATGTGTTGCAATTTCTGCTAAATCGGTTGCTAAAATAAGAGTGAGTACACAGAAAGACATGACTTCGTATGTAGTGAAATGCACTACGTGAAATGTTTCGCATTTAAATGAATGCAGCAACTGCTGGTTAATTTTCTTGAGCTTCTATAGCCACAGCATTGTCTTGTTCTTCACGTCCAAACCCCGCTTTGTTGAAGCATTGGTAACAATTTCGGGATTCATTTCCGTTACTGCCAAGCCAACCCAATTTACTGCATCCAGGGCAGAAACTAACACTGCAAGAGCAAATGCGATTTCGGCTCCTGTAAGAGACTGCACCAGTAATCGCTTATAAAGAGACTTCAATGTGTAAATAACCGCCCGGTCCATGGGTTCTGTGTGTGAGGTGGTTTGAGCCTCTTTAATAACTTGACTTTCACCCGACAAGTTACATTGTCTAGGAAAAGGAGAACCTGATAATATCCCTTATATATTTTGGCACTGAAATGGCCCAGCCTTCTACCATAAGACCACTCATCATCCTCGCCATTTTATTGCTTCGCCATGTGAGTGGGAGCTTACTGAAGTCTACGGTTTTCAAACAACGTGGTTTTGCTGTCTTACCAATCGCCTGTGGCTTCTACATTTCACCTAACATGTTTCCACACAGCTATACAGTGTGCCCTTCCTTCGAGATTTTTCCACCGGTGCACTTTTCACCCCCCAATTCATTTTGAAGCGAGTGCGCGATAAAACAGTCGCGTTTCATCGACGTTGAACACGTCTTTCCGATCGTCATTTTCAGAAGAATGGTCTTCCATTCTGTTGCTACACTTTGCCGCACATCCTTACCTTCCCCAAAAACTTAATTCCACTTGATGTAGTTCCTAGCTCTGAAACTGTCCAGACATCCTCTGGGTGCCTTGAACTTCGTATTCGCAAGCTCTTTAGCGTATTACAGAGCCTCACTCTGCAACATGTGTTCAGGCAAAGGCAAGATTTTTGTCCGCACACTTACGAATCATTGCACACTACCTCGTAAATTTTTTTCATTTCCCATCTTCTTCTCCTTTCTTTTCATTTGCCCATTCCCTTAATTCCATTCACCCCTTATCTTATCCTTATTCCTTTAAGTATCATAAATCTGTGTTTTACCGCGTTTGCAGGGCAGCACTATTTCGCGCACAGAGAGTTCGTCAGAAAAAAAATGGTTCAAATGGCTCTGAGCACTATGGGACTCAACTTCTGAGGTCATTAGTCCCCTAGAACTTAGAACTAGTTAAACCTAACTAACCTAAGGACATCCCAAACATCCATGCCCGAGGCAGGATTCGAACCTGCGACCGTAGCGGTTTTGCGGTTCCAGACTGCAGCGCTTTTAACCGCACGGCCACTTCGGCCGGCGAGAGTTCGTCTTCCCTCTTGCCTCTATTATCTTCTTGTTAAGTGAAACGAAGCACACTTTTCGTTTGACGTCATGTTAGCACTTAAAAAGCTACTAGTCAACTAAAAGAGGTCGAAAATGATGGAGGTAGTGCATTTCTTTGGAATGCTTGCCCTTGCCGGGTAAAACCATTGTTTAACGGAACAACACCAACCTATTTCACTTAGCAGATTGCAGCAGTGTTTGCAAGTGCACAGCGAGTTCCAGTGTGTGCTCGCAAGCGTCACTTACGAGGGGGAATGGAAACCTTAAATTTGTAATAACAAATCGAAATTTCGCGCCGTTATCCTGTAAGCGTGCTACAAACAGCGTGCAGAACGGCCTGTAGGTGGCAGCATAGTGCAGATGCACACAAACTGTCGCAGTATCAGTATAAAGATGGCCGCCCCACTTGCGACTTGCACCAGGGAAGAACAGCGTTCAGTTATTCGGTTTTTGCGTAGTGAAGGTGTGAAACCTACTGAAATTCATCGACGAATCAAGGTTCAGTACGGTGATGCATATTTGTCACAGCAGCAAGTCGACGAGTGGAGCAGGAAGTTCGCAAATGGTGTGACTTCAGTGGAAGATGCTCCTCGTCCAGGTGAGTCACAATGAGTTGTGCCTCCACAGAACATTGCAGTAGTTGAACCCATAGTGAAGGAAAACCGCAGAGTGAAACTGAATGACACTGCAGCATGTTTACTGATTAGTCGTGGGTCAACACACCACATTGTGCATGATGTGCTCCAGTTTCACCAAGTGTCTGCAAGATGGGTTCCACGGCAGCTGACTCCTGAAACGAGAGAGCGACGTGTTGATGCTTGTGAAGAACTTCACGGCGCTTAGAACTGGAAGGTGATGGCTTTCTTGCAAGAATCGTTGCTGGGGACGAAACGTGGGTTCACTTCAACCAACCGGAAAAGAAGAGAACGAGCAAGGAATGGCGCCATTCCTCGTCACCAAAACGAAAGAAGTTTCGAACAGAACCATCAGCAGGGAAGTTTATGCTGACACTCTTTTGGGACGAAAAAGGCGTCATTTTGGAGCCTAGAGGGACCACTGTCACCAGTGCATCATACACTGATCCCCTAAAAAATCATCTGCAGCCTGCAATCAAATCAAAGCGACGTGGATTGCTGTCAGCAGGTGTCCTTTTCCAACATGACAATGCAAGGCCCCACACTGCCCGTACAACAGTTGCAACAATCACAGACCTGCATTTTGATCGTCTTCCTCATCCACCATACTCACCAGACCTTGCCCCAAGTGATTTCCGTATGTTTGGAGCACTCAAAGACGCAATGGGAGGAAAGAAGTTCCGTTCTCATGAAGAGGTACGCCACGCGGTGCATGAGTGGTTGCGCAGACTAGAAAAAGAATTTTTTTCTAAAGGAATTTATGCACTTTGTAAGCGCTGGAGGACTTTCATTGAGCGTGGGGGAGATTTTATTGAAAAGTGGTACAGCTTTGTACCACGTCTGCACAATAAATAATATTTTAAAAAAATATTTGAGGTTTTCATTTGACTCACCCTTGTATAATGGAGAACGAGAAGCACCGAAAAACAAGGCGCTCACACACGAATCATTTCGTTTGACATGCCGATACTGCGGGTAACTTGATCGTTGATGCAGACAGCGACGCGGTTTGAGGTCCAAACGTGCAGCGCCAAGCTGCGCCGAAATTATTTTCTTGATTTTGCGCCACTAAATAATATTGTAAGGACTGCTCTTTTCCGCATTATACAGTGAATTATTACGTAAGTCTTGCTTTCCGTTTCCGCGATAATCAAAAAATTAGTATATATAGCTGAACTGAATGGGTTAGGACTTCGCTTGTACGGTTTGCGCAATTTCCGAATCATACAGGCTTCGCTTTGATCAAGTTTCATTGTAGCAATATAACGACTGATCGGTTAGCAGTTATTAGTATTCTCTTTATACCTACGTTTATATAAACAGAACTTTTTCGAGGACGGCTGTAAATTTATTTTAATATTTGACATCTACTCCGAGAATGTCGAACGATTACGTTGACATACACACTTTCCAGGCGTTACCGAGTGCGTGATGACAGTACCACGTAACGTAACATATGGATTAACAGCAATCTCTAAACGGTGATAATTATTAAAATAAATAACGGAAATGAATGATAAGCTACACAATTCGCTCTTAGTCCATAAACTCGAGTTGCCATTACGAAACGAAAATAGAAGCAGCGCGTTTTCTTATCGCAGGCATATAACAATGACTTTGCTGCACACTCAGTTTTCGTTTGACGCAGCACATATGTTTCATCGTGTGGAGGTGGAATAAACGAGAATAAAACCATTTTGTTTACAATGGACGAAATTTGTGTCTGTCATCTCCTCTTCCACCACATCTATTAGAGCCAAGACGCGTAACTTTTACGGGTAGTGTCCCGC
Source organism: Schistocerca americana (assembly GCF_021461395.2). Lineage (NCBI taxonomy): Eukaryota > Metazoa > Arthropoda > Insecta > Orthoptera > Acrididae > Schistocerca > Schistocerca americana. The sequence goes on along the minus strand of NC_060121.1, from coordinate 167,194,218 downwards.
ACATGTATTGTTAAACAGATCAGTTAGCTATTTCGCATCCTGTGTGTCGCTGCCTCACGTATTGTAATAAACTGATTCATTTTCTACATTTTTATCACGTGCTTTTTGATGTTTCAAATACTCTGCAACAACTGAATTTTTAATATCACCTTACATTTCTGATCATGACTGCAAATGCGGAACATGTTGTGTGTTCAAATAAATTGAGGTGTATCCGTTACTGTGAATGGTACGATTCATTTTTTATGACATGTTTTGGCAAACAGATAGCCACGTTCTGTCGTTCTTTTCATAGTAAGGATTAATTAACAGCCAGTTTTATTCGTTACACAGTTTTCTAATACTGTTGAGATGATGATGTACTTCGGGGTTTTCACAAACCTATGCAGAATGGGGCGCTCAATGTAAACCATCTTATCATAACGCATCACTAGGTTCATAAGATTTCCGGAATTCAAGTGGAACTACATCTTTGTGATCTTTTAATATTTCAGATGCCAACCTGAATTACCGAAAAGTAAAGGGTTAGAGATTTATAAATGATTTTAAAATTTATAAGGTTGAATTTTATGAATGTTTAACATGCAATAAATTTGATTTTCATAGTTTTATAAGATTAAAAACAGGAATATTAAGTGGAAAAATTAAAACATTAAAACCACATTCATCAATATTTAAAATACGACGTATAATAGTGATATAAAATCTATGTACTCCACTTTCGCTAATAGAGAAGGACGAGACCCTTGGAGAAGATGATCTGTTGTTGTAAAGAGACAGATGTTCGCTAGGCTAAGATTGTTTGGGTACTCTTGAAAGCCTGAGTAATATCTCTGGAGAAGGAGTGGATGTTGGAAAGACTAGAATGGAAGAGTAATGGGTAAGTTTATATTAAGAAAGGGAAAAAGTGGTAGGAACGCTGGGGATGGAAGGGGGAAATGAGTAGGCAAAGATAGGGAGGGAAAGGAGAATGGTGAAGCACTGATGAGGTAGGTTGAATGGGCTTGAGCTATAGTCTGTAAGATGGGTAAATGTCAGGATTTCTTTGTCTAGTAGAGAGGGAATGTGGAAATTTTGTTACAGAACTGGTGTGGCTCTAGCGTAATGTATAACTCTTTAATTATGTTTCTCGTGGAGTTATTTTTCTATCGCGTGTTTATATAAACTGTAATAGAAGACAGCATTACTCTGTGTTAGGTTTAAAAAGATGGGTCCACGTGGATAAGGATATCCAGTTGCGGTTCTCACATCCTTGAAACCCCGTTCAAATTAATCCTTCTCTCTGTTAAAAATTGGTAACCAGGATCTGTTGATCACATTAGTTGCTTACCGCTGTAGTAAAATTTAGAATTTGATAGGGTTTGTCTGTCATTTGAGGTGGTTTACAGGTTGCTATTAGGGCTGTCTGTCATGACTGTAACCAAAGTGTATGAATGTGTGGTGTTTGTTCCTCCGGACATGCAACAGTAGCGAGCATGGCGTTTATGGACAGCGACTGCAGATGGGTGGCGCTAGGTGGAAGTATGGCTTGGCTGTGAGGCGTGCACAGGTAGGCCGCACAAAGTGTGATAGACAAAGAGTCCGGGCGGCTCTGTGATTAACGCAACTGCCTACTAGCAGGAGATCCCGCGTTGTAATCTGATCCCACACACAATTTCGGGTGTAGCCGCTTATTCTGCACGAAGTCCTAATGAATTTGAAATCAATAGTTCCTTGACATTATTTTCCGTTCTCCCCCCCCCCCCCCCCCCCCTGCGACACATGTAATCAGAGCACTTTAACTTCAGATCACCTTTACAGAAAAATCATCTTTCGTCCATTTTGCCTCTGTGTGAGTATGAAACCACATAGCTTTGCGGTTCCACAGCTAGTACCGGCTTCTTCACTACTCTCCGTCCCATTTAACGGCTCTCTTGCTACACGCTTTATTTCTTTATTTCACCTCGCACTATGCTTTGTCATACGCATTACTTCCATTTACAAGGAATTGGGTCACTGATTTAAGTCTCGCTGGCAGCCACAGTCTGAGCAATCTTTTACATAATTTCATCGATAATTTTTAGGATTTCCAACTTCGTGTTCTTGTACATGTACATTCCGGTTGCACAAACTGCAATGAGATTGTCACTGCCCAAGTTATCTCATGTTAAAGGGGCGAGTCTTTACGTGAGGATTCCATTAGCGTTGCAGACTTCTATGCGAATTACATAAAATCAGTTTCCTTCAGAAACACATCTGTGTAATCTACACAAATCAAAACAAGTTTTGCATCACCTCGGTTCCGAGAGTTCCAGAACCTGTGCAGAAAATTGGAATAGTAATCAACATAAATATCATTGCCACCCATTTTATTGCTAATGGAAACCACACATGGCATGTTGTACCACCATACAGAGACACCTTCAGAGGTGATGATCCAAATTGCTGTACACACCGGTACTTCTGGTACCTAGTAGAATGTCCTCTTGCATTGTTGCATGCCTGTATTTGTCGTAGCATATTATCCACATGTTCATCAAGGCACTGTTGGTCCAGATTGTCCCACTGCTCAACGACGACTCGGCGTAGATCCCTCACAGTGGTTGGTGGGTCACGTCGTCCATAAACCGCCCCTTTCAATTTATCCCGGGTATGTTCGATACGTTTCATGTCTGGTAAACATGCTAGCCATTCTAGGTGAGCGATGTCGTTAACATGAATGAAGCCATTCACCAGATGTGCACGGTGGGGGCGCGAAATCATGAAGACTAATGCTTCGCCAATATACTGCCGATATGGTTGCACTATCGGTCGGAGGACTGCGTTCACGTATCGTACAGCCGTTAGGGCGCCTTCCACGACCACCAGCGGCGGACGACGGCCCCACATAATGGCACCCGAAAACAGCAGGCAACTTCCACCTTGCTGCACTCGCTGGACAGTATATCTAGGCAGGGCGTTCAGCCTGACTTGGTTGCCTCCAAAAACGTCCCTGCCGATTGTTGAAGGCATATGCGACACTTGATGCCAATCCTGAGCGGTCCATTCGGCATGTTGTTAGTCCCATCTGTACCGTGCTGCATAGTGTCGTGGTTGCGAAGATGGACCTCGCCATGGACGTCGGGAGTGAAGTTGCGCATCATGCTGCCTGTTGCGCACAGTTTGAGTCGTAACATTACGTCCTGTGGCTGCACTAAAAACATTATTCAACATGGTGGCGCTTCTGTTACGGTTCCTCCGAGCCATAATCCGTATCCACTGCAGTAGCAGCCCTTGGACGGCCCGAGAGAGGCGTGAACCGACAGTTTCTGTCTTTCTGTATCTCCTCCATCGCTTTGTTTCACTCCGAGATGCCTGGACACTTCCCTTGTTGAGAATCCTTCCTGGCACAAAGTAACAATAAGGACGTGATAGAACCGCAGTATTGAGCGTCTAGGTATGGTTGAACTACAGACAACACAAGCCGTGTGCCTCCTTCCTGGTGGAATGACTGGAACTGATCGGCTGTCGGACCCCCTCCATCTAAAAGGCGCTGCTCATGCATGATTGATTACATCTCTGGGCGGTTTTAATCACAACTCTGAACTGTCAAAGGGACTGTGTCTGTGATACGGTATCCACAATCAACGCCTATCTTCAGGAGTTCTGGGAATCGTGTGATGCGAAACCTTTTTTGATGTGTGTACATTATGCTATTGAAAAATCAACCATTTGTTGTTAATACAGGAAATGTATTCGTAGTCACGACTACCGATAACAATCAGTTGTATAATGGAATGTCAACAATGAAAATTTGTGGCAGACTGGGACGCAAAACCGGTTTCCCACTTATCGCGAGTGGTCACCTTGCCACAGGGATATCCGAGGGCGACTCACAGCCGGACTCGTCAATCATGCGTCGTATACGTCGTTAAATCGTTTCGAGTCAAATAGCGTTATCACAAGGTTAGCGAGTGAGAAAAGGGCACAAAATTTCTTTTACAATTTCTGGGGGCATTTAAGTGAAGTTGCAACACAATGATTAGTTGTCAGTTGGATTAACCTGTTAGCTTTCTTTGCAACTTCGGCATCTCGTGATTACTCATACGTACATTACTCAATTTCACTGGAAATTGATTACCTATAAGTGTTAATCCTGTTAGGTTAGGTTTCAATGTTTACACTGCACGACAGACGACATGTTGGGTACAGCAATCAAGTTGCTTTAGCGTTTATATTGCGTGAGAGAGAACATGTTGAGTGTAACACATTTTATATTATAATAGAACATTATAGAATTCATAGACTTTGCAGTTACGAAATACACAACTGAAAAAGATTAATGACTCATAGGTGGTCTGAACTAACACAATATCAATAGTGAGAAATAAAGTAACTAACACAGCTGGGTATTGTACAATGTAGTTCACAAAATTTATAAAAACTGTCCAACAACACCCACACAAAACATTTCTAAACCCATTTACTTGTTATGTAAGTATGTCTCTCAATCTCCAGGAAGTTAACTTAAAAATAATAACCTAAAAAATCTAGCGGATACACCTGGGTTCAGATCGAAGCTGCTGCTGTTTTGACTGCATTTGGTAGTCCGTTATGAATATCAACGTAAACGTTAATACTTATTGTGTTAACTGTTGTGCGCACGATGACTGGATTAAAACTTGGTAGGTAATGGATAAGCAGTAGTACTGCCACAATCCTTATGGGAATGAAGAGAACTTTACGAGTAGTGTATGCAGCGCGTACGAGTTGTTCAGTGCACGTTTTTAAGGAATGAAGTGACACCAGTGAATACTGAATATACGTATTGACATTATCAAACATCTTATTCATGTGTGTGTGTGTGTGTGTGTGTGTGTGTGTGTGTGTGTGTGTGTGTGTGTGTACGCGTGTGTGTGTGTGTGTGTGGAAAATTAATTCGAGAATGAGAGAACCTTTACTGTTACCAATGGTACTAGCGCTGTAATCTGTTGGAATCTTTAGGAAAGTACTATTGCGGCGTTCTTGTTCATAAGATTTTTAATAATAGTTCACACGTTTTCAAGTGCCCTGACATAGTCGCCGAATTACTCGGATTGATCGCAATCGCTGACTTTGGATTTTGACAAAAGTGCACAATATATTATGGCCTGTCTCAAGAAGCACTCCAAACCTGAAATCTATCGGAAAAAAGTGAAAGTGAAGGCCTAAGGTAGTATTATTTATAGAAAGACAATGTTGTAGCTCGTTGCAACCTCTCTGACACTGTTTAATACAGGTAGATACGCGAAAGGTAGAATGCAATTGAAATTTTGGCTACGCGAACGTGGTAGTAATTACGTACGTATTGAGTGTTAAGAGTGTGGCACTGGAGTCCCTGAACCGGTAGAAGTACGTAATTTTAAAATGAGTGTATCTTCACTCACTAAATAATAATTAGAAAGGTGAGCCCTCATTCGAACTGCTAACGCTTCACCTACAGTATTGATAGGGTGCACGCGTTGGATAAAGGGTGTTATTTGTGTACTTTCGACACCAGCGATGACGTGTGCACAGAGGAGGAGAGTAGCGCAAACACAATTTCTGCGCGCTTACATTAATCACACTGCCAGTACGTATGCCACACTATCTCCAGTTTCGGTGTAACAAAGCAGCGGTTGCACAGATACATTTGGCATTCTGTTCATTTGTTGAGAAGTGATTGCTCACCAGCTATGTAGTATCAACGTACAGTCCGTTAACAATCCGCCAGCAGTAGCTTAGCCACACACGTCCCATTAACCTATCTGTTATATTAGAGAAGTGCTTATTGTAGGTATATGTTACTATCTAGTAGAGAATGTGTTTTTTATTGGGTAATATTCTTATTATTCAGACCCTTAGTCTGTCACAGACGGCAAAGACATGATGGATTGAACTGCGTCGATATTGTGTACACACTAATAAAGTTAGAAACCATAGTAATGGGTGTAGTATAATATCTGAGCAAATTAATTTAGAAAATGAGACACTTAATGTAGTTTAGTATGTTGACACCAAAATAACCGATGGTGGCTGCAGTACTAAATCATAAAATGCATACTGGTAACAGTAGTAAAACATTTCCGAAAAGAAAAAAAATGTGTATAAGATTTGCCAGAAATTTGAGTACTGTCATGTGCTTTCCAACAGTTGTATTGCACGATGTTTGTGTTCCTGTTGGATTGCTGAATGGAGATATTGACTTACGACATGTCGTTTGATAGTGGTTATGGTTCATTACTCACATCATTATCATGTCACAATACACAAGAAGACGGTCTGTTTATGACTGAAACGCGTTATGTAATGACTCGATGAACACACCACTGTGTTCAATCATGATTTTTCAATAGCTTTTACAAGTTGAGATTCATCGTTTTCTCAAAATAAAAGTATCAACGCCGAATTTAAGGTTAGCATCAAGAATTTTTTTTCTGAAAGTTTTTTTCTCGAGCGTATCCTTGTAAGAAAATGAAACGATGACAATAAACGCTTCAGAAACGGATAGGTGCTTTAGAAATATGGTATCAGAGAAGAATGCTATAGATTAGATAGGTAGATCGTATAACTAGGGAAGAGGTACTGGATCAAATCACGAAGAAAAGAAGAAGCGACAGATTCACAGGACACATCACAAAGCACGAAAGTGTTTTTAAATGTTGGTGCTGATTCCGCATTTAACATTTGACGATGCCACTATGGCTGCAGTACATTAGGACTTTGTTTTTATGAAACAGATCTGATGATGGTCATTAGAGACCGAAATCTCTTAACAAAAAGTTTGTGACCATAGACGTAAATTAAAGGAAACTTATTACATATACTGGTCACTGTTTTTTCGCAACGATGTCGCAGCTTGTGATTTATGTATATGTTACACCAAACTGCGTGGTTGCACAGATAATGCGTTACGTAAAAACAGTCAAAGAAATTCTACGGAATAAATATAGAGAACATCTATTCTGGTGTTACACACTGTCCTGGATAACATGACATTCCAAATATAAAAAAGTTTTGTTAGTTCGGCAATGTATACTAACTGACAATAGTAACAAACAGAAAACTTCGCATGAACTCCAGAGGTTATGCGCCACGCGACTGAACAGCGCAGGCTGAGAAGTCAACGTCAGCACGAAAGTATCTGTTATGGATATGGCCATTAAAATTGTTCTCATGTGTAAGCACTGTGCATATACCACCACTCGTCCATCTGCGGCGGCATTTATCTGGTCATCGCTGGTTTGTAGTTCCAAGAAAATGAATACTGAATTAATGACGAACAGGCCGCTGTTATAGACTCCAGTAAAAGGTTTCAAATCGCGAACAAATCTTTAGTACCCGTTATGCAGACAAGCAGGTGTTCATTATGTAGTGTTTTCGTACTACGTGCTCCAGTCCCTAAGTGTCTTTGTGTATGTTTCACTTCTATCTTACTGATTTTGGACACTCATAACATTTACAACAGCATCGTCTGTACCAGAGGAAACGTCATCGTATGAAATACCGATTTTCTACAGATTGATTACTCTAAATTCCATGCTGTGGCTGCAGACTTTTCCTAGCGTCAGTCACAGAAGGAAAAAATAAATGATGAAAATTGTGGGTCCTCACTCCCAGAACTTTAATTTTCTGAGAAATTCTTTGTATTGTTCACGACACTCTTCGAAAACTTAAAATTTAACTCTGGGAGTAAAAACTGAGTATGTTTTGAACACGGGCGCTGATATGAAAAACTCTTGATGCAGATGATTTCGAAAATATGTCTACATTTGTACTTATTTTCCTGTCTCTTTTCCCTCTCATGTTGAGTCGAAGGTATGGACAAATCTTCGTTGTTTTTGGTCTCAGACTTCTCTTTCTCTCTAAAATGCTCTCGTACACAATCCATCCATCACCTTCTTGGTCTTTCTCTGTCATCTTCCACTACCATTTCTACCCTTCTATTGCCAACAAATCTGTCATCCCATCTCATGAAGTGTCCATACCATTGCAGTCTGCTCTCTTAAAGCTTCTTTGATATGACCGTCTGCCTCTTATTCTCTCGTTTATGATCCTGCAAACTCTGATGACCACACAAATCTTCTCAACAATCTCATCTCAGATCGAGCTTCTGCATTTACCTTTTCTGATTTTCAAGCTTTTGCACCTCGATCAAGCTTCTGACGTTTCGTGCTCCTACTCGTAGACCGTTTTCCTTTCGTTTGTTATTAAGTATTTTTCTCATGGTCATCTCCTCCTTGGCAGCTTGACAGTCTCCTCCCGGAGATCCGAAAGGGGGATTATTCCGAAATCTTTTGGTGATGAAGAGATCATCATGACATTTTTCATTACAACCTACATGTCCTGTCGATACACATTATGTGTCTTTAATGAAGTGGTTTCCATTGCCTTATACTTTCCCTTGTAGGTTCTCATACTCAATACGGGAATTCTGATCTCACATTTGACTTATGCACCATCCTTTTAATCTTATGATTTATTCATCTATCACACCTTTCCCATTTCGACTCATCTGCCTGCACTGTACCGGCTATTAACGTAACTAAATTTCCATCACCAGACACCGTTGATAGCTATCTTCTTGTCCAACCAGCTGGATTACTTCTACCCGTTGTTCTCCTAGGTACACCGTTTTCTTCCTACTGATTTACGTTCCTCTGTCTTCCAAAACTTTTCTCCAACTTTCCGATATCATTCCTCGCACATCATTGTTGGTGTTACGTAACACCATTTCATCTGTGAACATCGTATACCATGAAGTGTGCGATCAGCTTCAGAGCATCAGTATGCCCAGTAACCAATGAAAGACGTACTTCTCTGTCTATGCAGCATGCTGACAGCATGTATCTAAATACACTGCGCACCAGAATTAAGTGATTACTTTTTGTCGTATCTCGTAAATTGTCTCTCATTGTGATGTATAAGTTTGAATGTTTCTGAAAAGTGCATTCGTAACGTGTTCATCAAATGTGCCTGAGTGGTGCCGAGGGTGTTGCAGAAATGGGGATCTTAGAGCGAAGGTTTTCTGTTTTATTGACGCACCTGTTAATGTTGCATTGCCACGTGATCGCGCGACGGAAGGGAGGAAAACACGAGTGTTTAAATAAAGTAAGTACCCTCTGCTGCTTCAGATCACGTTCATATTTCGCCCAATGGTTTCGAATAGTCCCTAGGGGCTCCAACCTGTGTGCGAGAGCAAATATTGCTGTCGCGCTGCTCTCCAAACGGGTACGCGCACGTTCAATGAGGATACAGCCGCTCCACGTCCTTAGAGAAGGCTTGTTCGAGGGTGTAAAATGTTGTCAATAACAACGTTCGTGGCTAATTGCACTGTGAACTTTTCCGACCGCGAACCGTGTGGAAATCAGTGCCCTAGAGGAAAGTGTGGTTCCAACTATACCTTTCATGACAGCCCTGACGCTTTTTTGTGTCGATTCTGAGCGGAGGTGTGGCTAAAAATATTTACCTCGGCCACCCTTGGTGTCGCAGGGTGGCGCGGTTCTGACCTAAATCGCAGAGATGCCAAAAGAAGGGTGAAATGTGGGTAAAAGGAGCTTCTCACAGTGTGATACCTCCACAGTGCCGTTGCGCACAATTGTGGCGAGATTTTGTGTCAATGTGACATCATTAACCCACTTTACAGTTCACGCGATCTTCTGAGCTCTGGCCTTTTCTCGCATGTGTTGACAGCCTGTTGTTTGTAGCATCGACGAGCCCAGGGGTGACGTCGTAGGGCGTCACGCTTTTGCACTATTATAGGGAAAGGGAAAGGTTGTAGGCGCCCTTGAGCCAAATTTCAAATTTTTGCCTGAGATAGGAGACAAAGAAATCCTTTAATTTCGTCGCACAGTGTAGCTGTTGTTAACAGTTAAGGTACAAAATTTTTATTTTATCTTGCCGAAAGTAGCCTTGCACTGGACTGGGACTGATATTAGCGTGGACTGATTGCTATCCAACACATGGTAGGACAAGGTAATCAGAACTATAAAATGCCACCTGAAAAATAATGAACAACACATTTCTACACTGAAAATTAGTGTATTAGGTACTTGCGTAGACAACATAAGACTAAGTGTTAATCACTAGACATATGCTCTAGAAAAACCGATTCACGATGCATATTTCACTCTAGCAGCAAGATTTAATCACAGAAAACACAACAGTCAAAACAGTACCAACTATATACGCCCAAAGTAGTGGCTCAAGACAATTTGTATTTCTGATATAAGCTGCCAGGTGAAACACTGTTTGATTCTAATTAACATACGTTTTTATTCAAATTCAATAAACATGTGAACAATTATCTTATATTTATATAAGTTGGCACTTCAGGTACTTTACCAGTAGCATCCCAAATGCAATACTAGTTCCGGCTTTCTATTTGGTGTAAATTACGACGAAGCCCCACATGTTTAGGCGTCCCTGAATCTCTGCAATCGCAGTGAACTGTTACACGTCTTCCTATTCTGTGTAACTGGATGGGATGAGGACCATGTAAAGAAATGAAGTGTACCGCTCTCTTAATCAGGTCATCGGGCGCGATCGGAGTCTGTCTGTGACGCTTGGGAAATATTATACACAAGTCCGGCGGTATTCCTATCGTTCCTGTCATTCTGTTCGCTCTGCTTGCATTTCTCATATGTTCTCATTTCGCCAAGTCTTCCGAGACCCTCATTATCCATACCTTATCTGTCGACTTAACTTTGAAATGCGTGTACAGCACCACTTTTCAATCGCTTCGCTTGTCAGCTTTTCCGGTTTTATAACTGTCCGTGACTCATTACCACTCAGTGGTGGGCTCCAAATGTACATCCTCCGAAATCTCTTCCTCATATTACGACTTGTTATTTGATACTAGTAGCCTTTTTTTTAACCAGAAATACCCTCTTTGCCTGAGACAGTTTGCTCTTTATGTCCACCTTGATTTGTTCGTCATACGTTATTTTGTTTCACTTTTTTGTGCTAAGTTTGTCGCTAATCTCATTTCTGCTCTACCTATTTACTTAAGTATTTCTTCTATTTACTCTCAATCCATAGACTGTGCTACGCATTTCATTCAGCGGATTCTGCAGTTCCTCCTTACTTTACCGACAAAGGTGGCGCAGTCGTTAGCACACTGGACTCGCATTCGGAAGGACGGCGGTGAAAACCCACTTCCGGCCATCCTGATTTAGATTTACCGTGATTTCTCTAAATCGCTTCAGGCAAATGCCAGGATGATTCCTATGAAAGAATACGGCCGACTTCCTTCCCCATCCTTCCCCAATACGGTGGGACTGATGGACTCTGTAATTTTACCCCTCCCGCAAATCAACGAACCAACCAATCTTCATTACTTTCACTGAGGATAGCAATGTCGTCAGTAAATCTTTTCATCGACATCCATTCACCGTCAATTTTATTCCCACTGCTGAAAGTTTCTGTTATTAATATTTGCTTCTCAGTCACTTGAAATCTGTCAAATCTGATTCGATTTAACCCTTTCAGACCGTTTGATTACAATTGTGTATTGAGTCTTAGCTGCAACAGAATTACTTTTTGCCATTCGAAATTTGAGGTACACATTTGTGAATGTTCAACCTTTTCATCATGCGCAAGTGCTGCAAAGTGTAGGGAATCACTATGAAAATATCATCGACTCACTGGAGCAGCGCGCAGCAGCCCTCGACGGCAGAATATACGGATGTGGTTGGTTCACTGTATTCTAATTAACATACGTTTTTATTCAAATTCCTCTGTATGATTGGATATTGTTATTGTTATTTTGCATGGGAATTATTGAATAATCATTCTACTATTCACTACAATTCAGAATATTTCGTAATTAATTATTGTAGTCCATAAAATGAAGCCAAGTGCACAAAGCTTGTTTTGTAAACAGGTACATATTTTTGTATAAATCTTACATCGAAAATCGTTAAAAAAATCACCTAAGAGCATTATCGCATAAAGAAAAAAATTCTTCTTCCAGAAAAAAATTCAAGTCCCGAAGGGTTAATTAGTCGCTAGCTACCATATGTTGTACTAAATTAATAGTATGCCGCCTGTCGCCAACACCTCACGGACCACCTTGCTGTCCGGCGGCCTGGCGTTCCGCAGGAGCCGCTTACGGCGTAGTCTGGGCTCCAGCAGGTGCAGCTAAGCCCCTGAACGGTGGATGCTGGGCCGACCTGATCGCGGCGGACTGCAGAGTCGTACATTATTCATACTAAGCGCACACACCGGCCGGGCCTGCAATTTTAATATCACATCAAAGCCCCGCCTAGAGCCCTACAGGTTTTACTTTGGCTTTGGTTCCGTTGGGTAATCGTGTCGCTCTGAGAGGTCACCTGTTTGTTTACCTGCTGCAGTGTGCACCAGCTACGCTACACTCACCACCACAACATAGAGAGGCTATCACTCGATAGTCCCATCTGAAGCTGGGTGCTAGGAAAGAAAGAGCTCATCTGTCGGGTACAGAAAGGCGAGTACCCAGTGTGAAATACTAAATTCGAATAAAAACTCTTTTAATATATGGGGGTGTAAAATGTTTACGTTGTTTCCCATAGCTATTATAAAAAAGCGTTTTGAAATAAAGCCAGCAAAGGTAACAAATATATTTTTTATTCTTCTGTAACCAGTTTCGAAATTAAAGTTGTCGTATCGCAGACTAAATAGAAACAAAAAACTGTGCAGCGGGTATGGTACACCCTGTGGCACATATCTGTACAAGATGATCACCGCGGTATTTAATATTGGGTCTCTGCAGTGTAGATACACTCACAAAGATGTTATATGTCTGTACGTTGTGCTTATACTTCGTGCGTAGTGTTTGGTTCTGTCGTGCTTTCATTAGCACACTGACAGTTCCCATTCACATTTACGTGACGAATAAGGGACAAAATATACCAACTGCAACGTCTGTTCCAATGGTTCAAATGGCTCTAAACACTATGGGACTTAACTTTTGAGGTCTTCAGTCCCCTAGAACTTAGAACTACTTAAACCTAACTAACCTAACGACATCACACACATCCATGCCCGAGGAAGGATTTGAACCTGCGACTGGACTGGTTGCGCTGTTCCAAACTGTAGCGCCTAGAACTGTTCGGCAACCCCGGCCGGCGCAACGCCTGTTATAGAAAATGTGACTACTGCATGTGTTAAAATGTATTGTTTCCAGGAAATTTTAAGTGTTTTGACAAATTAGTAACTCCTATGAATCTTATTAAAAATGGCTCTGAGCACTATGGGACTTAACTTCTGAGGTCATCAGTCCACTAGAACTTAGAACTACTTAAACCTAAGTAACCTAAGGACATCACACACATCCATGCCCGGGGGAGGTTTCGAACCTGCGACCGTGGCGGTCGCGCGGTTCCAGTCTGTAGCGCCTAGATCCGCTCGGCCACCCCGGCCGGCACGAATCTTATAACTGGTATATTTTCAGTCTTACCTTTGGTCACAGAACAGACGCTCGCCAGTCTTATATTTTTCAGGAATGTACAGTAGATTTGTTTTAGACTGTCTTTTTATTTCTTTTATGTATTTCAAGTCTTAATGTAAATGAAAACGTAAAGAAAAATGTTGTACGAGTTAGTAAAATTACCCTGTCGATGCTATTACACGTATTCTGAAGTCCATAGCGAACGTTTAAGGAAAAATTGTAAGTGTAGAAGTCACAAGTGAAAGAGCTGATCTACATCAGCACTCAGAAGTGTGTAAGTGGACGGAAAAAAAATTAATTTGTGGTAAGATCTTATGGGACCAAACTGCTTAGGTCACTGGTCCATAAGCACTTCATTTGTGTTTTTCTTTTGTGTTTAACATATAAATTAAAAATTTTCTTTAAGAATTAGACTGTGTATAATTTTTTTTGTTTTGAATTACTTTGTTTACACACTAATTAACCTAACTTGAACTAACTTACGCTATGGACAACATACATACGCATGCCGGAGGGAGGACTCGAACCTTCGACGGGGAGAGACGCGCGGACCGTGGCAAGACGCCCCTGACCGTGAGGCTACCCCGCGCGGCAAGTGGATGGAGGTAGCTGTCTGCTAACTAGTAAAAAAATCGGTTGCATCTTGTAAGAAGCTATTATTTTGTGAAATTTTAAATTTTCCCGGCGATTTAAATGTTCAAATAGATTTCGGGATTGCAGTCGGTCGGCGTAAACTTCGTTCTACGTTATTTCAACTGGACACCAGTCCGCCGTATATAGCGCGCTGATGGTATTGAAGCACATTCATCAGAGTCACGGTGACAGGAAGACCACACCATCCACATGGCAGCGCCCTCGCCGGTGGAACTGCAAGGATCAGCTGTCTTCGACGTTGCCGCTCGCCTCAGCTATCGGAGTGTACTGGCGTCTTCGTCTGAAGCAAATCTCGAAGATGACGGGATTTCACGCATTGTCCAGCTGGTGGCCTCTGTGGTGGTTCATTAGATTCTCCGCGATGCGCATTTCAACAGATTCTTTTATACAAGAGTCCCATAAAGATGTTGCTGTGGACATACTCCACTGAATGTCCATTGGAGATACAATGTTCCGCAAGCCAGCTCGTCATCATCGTCCGTCGTGAGTCGTTGGAGTGACGCAGAGCCTGTGTGGTAACCCACTGTCATCATCGTCCTGGAACGCTTCCACCACAAACGCCAGAGCCGGGAGGGACCCTGGCTCGCCGACGCCAGACAGCCACAGCCGGGGATGGTCGCTGAGACAGGGCACTGTCCCACTACCGCCGCTGCAACGTCCCCCAGACGCGGTCACAACAGGAGCCTATGGCGCATGGCTGCAGCCGCCGCAGTAGGACCCAGCACGGCCTGGCGCCACTGGCCAGGCAGAGGATTCCCGTTATGCCCCTGCAGGTACAGCCGCAGCAGCGCGGAAGCATGCGAGCGTCCGCCGGCCATCTTCGTCGTCGCCGGGAATATTACACGTGGAAGCAAATCTCACCCAGAGGCCCCACAACCAATATTTGGCAGTCGATCAATAAATGTTGTTACTCTGTCGTCAGGAGCCATTCGTGGACGCACTCCCATCATACCCTTACCCACGCCCAGCAGGGAACCCACCATCGATTCCGGTGACGGGCAGTGGAGGCCCGTGCCTGTTAACAACGCACGTTTACAGTATAACTGTTTATAAAAATAATTCTCAGCGATTTACTCGCTCTTAATCAACACTGTATTGAAAAAACTTATTTTCTTATCCACAAAGACATTCTGAAGTGCAGTTGCGCTCAAAAGTATCCGAACGACCTGAATTGTATTTCGCCTGATTCGCATACAACCCTCATAACGCAGCTGTCTTGCAGGCCCTCTAATTGCTCCTCGGTACAGTCATTTGACTATTGAAAATGGTTCCAACAAATCACCACTAGAAAACACTGCTCTGTATCGCAAAATCTCCAGATCTAAAGTTATACCACGATACTACAAAAATCACGGAACATCTTATCACAGATAAGACTGTCCTTTAGACTTGTAATCTCACACTTATTGCAATAAATGACATACTTTAAATGTTACCACTCTCATTATTACGTCAGATAGGTAATGCACGTAGTAGGTTCGTCGTATTCATAATTTCCTCTACAAAGTAACGTACCATACCTATTATTTAACACAAAATGGCTTAAAAATTTTAAGTTATTCACAAGCTGCTAGTTGAGAATATGTATGAACTTCAAGTGACACGACGAACCGTCTCGTTCTGCATATGGATTCAAACCCAGGTCATGCAGACTAAGCAAAGATTTCGTAACTGACGGAAACTGTCATTCCTGATTAGGCATACAGAGGGTGATATACCTCAATTTTAGACAGTATCAAGTAGCAAATACCAACTTTAAATTATATAACGCAAACCTTTTTAACGGACGCGAATTCCTACCCAGCATCTATTGTCCCTGTTAACAAACTACGAGAGATGTTAAATATTGCTTCTTCACAAATAACTTACTTAGAACGCCGTGAGATAAAGCTTTGTGTCGGACAGGGATTCGAACCCAGAACCTAATCGGATTGTTATCGAAGCACAATCAACTGTGACATATCAGATTTTTTCGGCATTAGCAAGATGTTTCAACTGAAATGACGAGACGAAACATTAATTTTTTCCTTCCCAGGACTCCAACCCGGCACCTATCGCTGTTATATTGTACAGAAAACGAATTAAATATGTGTTTGTTACACCAGCAGTGACATGTGAGCATGTTTGAACTAGAAGTAATATGACGAAGAGCTCAGTGCTGATTGGTAATCGAACCCCACACATATCGTTGTTGACTACACACAAAGAGACGTCAGCTACCGAATTTTTCTCCACCAGCAGCTCGGAATAACATCCTTAAACTTACAGTGATCTCGAAAATAGTTCTGTGTGTCACTGGGAGTCAAAAACGTCAGATATCGTTAGCGTTGACAACGAGTGAAAATACATTAATAATCAAAATTATTATCCACCAGCAGATAGGTGTTCTCATGCTAGAGCTTGATAATACATAATGAAAACTTTAGTACCGGGTCATGACTCGAACCCATTCAGGCGCAATATGTGTAGATGTTGAGAAATCTGCTGTTTTGAACAAACAACAAATTGTAGTCGAGCTGTATTGTCACGAAGGGATCAAATTCCGCATTAAAGGCGGTCTGAGTTGCATTCCCAGTTCAGAACCAATTTTATCGACATACAGAAGCTCAAATAAAAGATGAGAAGCTCAAACAAAAGATGGAATAAGTGTCCTGTGGCCCTACAAAGCGTTGGTTTCGGCATTACAAATAAATAACTAGTATAAGAAAGGTTACTGGTGATAGAGTTTTACATGTGTTTCAACCTAATACCTACTTGGTAGAAAAGGAATACCATGTTTAATGTGCATTTAAGACCACAATGCCATTATACCTTCTTCATTTGGCGTAGCCAGTAGAGAATAGAATCTGTCTCTCCCTATCAAAAATCATTAGCAGAAGTTGTAATCGAACCCAGACCATGAGTATATGAATCTACCAGCAATCCAACTGACCATCTTTTTTTTTAATTGCATTTTGTTCGCTTTTGTTCGTTGCATCTGCTCGGGGGAGACGTCGTAAGACATCCGTTTAAGTTCGTTTTTGATCGATTAACGCAGTTTTTTTATTACAGAGGAGCAGCTAACCCTCTGACCGAACACGCTGAGCTACAGTGCCGGCGAGTAGAGAATAAAATCTGTCTCTCCCTATCAAAAATCATCGGCAGGTGTTGGAGTCGAAACCAGACCCCGAGTATATGAATCTACCAGCAATCCAACAGACCGTCAAATCCACTTTTCTGCGCCACATTTTACTATTGTAACGCTGTTGTGCCACACTGGATGAGAACTCTAACACAGGCTCCCAGTAGTGGTTTTCAGCATGTTCAGTAGATTCATTTCCTTGGTTGACCGAATCGCCATGAACTAACTGCCTCGGCTACCCAGTGCATACATTCGACTCCATTTTGTAGTCACTGAAATAAAATCACGTAACTGCCATCTACACAGAATTGCCAACGGTGTAGGATGCAGAAATTTAAACAGAAAGTGTTCCTTTCCACTTGAGCTACTCTATTGCGCTATCTGTTTGTTGAAAACGTCGTGTAGCGCAAAAGAAAAGCTGTAACTGTCTGTCTCTCAGAAGTCTACATCGGGCCTTATGCATTATCTCACAACACTGTGGAATGCGGAAGATCCGGAGGAATTGTTCTTGGTTTCTGGAGTTGCTGTAGCTACGGTTCAGCTGTTGCCCAGTCAGCTTTCCGCCGGTGAGCGGCGAGGACGTCTTGTTTACGTCCCGTCCGCAGAGTCGCGAGCGCGCGTAGTTTATTTACTTCCTCGCCGCAGTTAATACTCACGTCCATTGACATTGAGTCGCCATGGCTCATTCGTACAGAGAAGCTACCATCAAGATCAGCTTCCAGCCCGACTACGCACGACCACGAGCCTTTGAAGTCGAACGATTCATCTGTGACGAAGTTCAAATACCAACACAGCACATCATCGGTATTCACCTACCCACCACAAGTAGCATCGTTTACGTCACGCTGGTCGATGACGAGTTCTGTCACGCAGTTGTGAACAGATGCGCGAACACTCTCAAGTTCCAACACTCCGATGGTCACATCGGAGAGGTTACTGTTGACCATGCTGGACTAGGATTACGCACCCTAAGAGTCTTCGAACTCCCTTTTGAAGTGCCACCGGACGTAGTTACCGCAGCTTTCCGCCCTTATGGGACGGTAATTAGCCACGTGGCTGAAAAATGGAACACCTTCGAGACC
The DNA here is from genome assembly GCF_021461395.2 of Schistocerca americana. Classification (NCBI taxonomy): domain Eukaryota; kingdom Metazoa; phylum Arthropoda; class Insecta; order Orthoptera; family Acrididae; genus Schistocerca; species Schistocerca americana. The sequence goes on along the minus strand of NC_060121.1, from coordinate 167,175,956 downwards.
TACCAGGTCCTCGACGGCGTCCAACAATTGAAAATTGAATTAAAGAAACATGTGTCATCCTACTTAGTCATAGGTCGCTGTCGAGCAATAGTAATGTACGACGGACAACCTCGTACTTGTTCTGGTTGCGGCCAGGAGGGTCATGTGCGCTCGGCGTGTATTCAACAACGTCAGGTTACACAAATTCCATTACATGACTCGGCACCACCTCCTACGCTCACGGCCCTCCCCCTCAATTACGCAGAGGTGACACGATCGACCGCCATGACAGACGACAAACCGTTTGGCAGACAGTGAGCCTTAGAAATCACACCTGTCGCCAGTTCTGGATTGACCAACAACATTACGGTGTCCGCAGAGATTGAAGAATGCCGCCCATCGACTCCACATGAAAATTCGGATGAAAGAATGAAGCTCGACGCTAGAGTTGTACCGACCTCTGCCTTTCTCCCTGAGGGGGATGCGGTACGGGAACCACAAACTCTTTCGGACGCAGAAACTCACGTCCGCAAACAAAGGTCTCCGAGAAAACATAAAAAGCGACGCCGCACACCCTCAGACGACTGCCTCCAGCGGACGTATTCTCCAGCTGACGACCGGACGGCCGGCGAGCGGCGAGGAAAATGGGTGACACAGGATCGCCCTCACCTGTCACTTTGTCTGATTTTGACAAATCCGATTCTACTCTCTCGGGCAGACAGATGGCAAGCACAGCGCCCGCCTTTGGTACACAACCAGAAGCAACTGAGGATTTACCCTTAGTCACTCAGCCCACAAGTGTTCTACCACAGCCACCGTTAACTTACGGACCTTGGGAGGATGACATTGAAGACGATTCTCCGCCCGCTCTGTTGGATAAGGAGATGGGTCTCTCCTCCCACACCTCGGCCCCTCCCGAGTATCAGCAGATGACGGCGCAGACGCGGCCATCATATTATAGGTACCACATTTACGGCCACACTGACGGCGGCCCCCACCGTAGGAGACGATCTACAGACCTATCGCTTAACGACCATCAACATTAACACCATTCGGACACGTACGAATTTGTCGCTGCTCCAAGACATGCTCAATGCAGCATACGTTGACATTGTCTTTCTCCAAGAAGTCTTCGTAGCCGATTTCCCGGGTATGTATGGCTAAACGGCTCATGTGTCCCACGCCTCGCCAACTAACAGTGGAGTCGCAGTTCTCCTCAGAGAGGGCCTCGAGGCGGACGATGTCCGATATTTTCTCCCACGCTAGAGGAATGGCCGCAACGGTGCAAGGCGTCCGGTTTATCAATGTGTACGCCCTTCCGGAACGAATTACCGTCGTGAACGATCGCTCTTCTTCGCAGAAGGAATAGCACCGCACTTTCAGGGCAGGCACGATGATTTGAAGTTAGGGGGCGATTTCAATTGCACCCAAGCACCTAAAGATCAGCTGCCACGCCATTCACCGTGCCCCGAACTTGGAACACTCATCGGCGATCTCCAGGTGGTACATACAAGGGAACATGTCCGAGGAAATAGACCGGGATACACCCATTTCACGAGTCGTCTAGTCGCATCGATAGGATTTACGCCTCCCGTTCTCTCGCGGCAACGGTGAGTGACGCGGAGGTGTGGCCAGTAGCCTTTTCTGATCATGAGGCCTATATATTGCCGTCACCTTTCGTCGCCAACGGGTGTGGTGCAGCCGAAATCCCTGTAAATTAAACCTTGCTCATCTCGCTTCTCCGGATTGTCGACGAGCCATCGAAGACACGTGGAGTTTGTGCGTCCGCCGCCTCCCGACGTATCCTACGTCGATTAGTTGGTGGTTAAACTCCGCCAAGCCGGCCCTACGGAGAACCTTTATTACGTATGGTTGTGAGACTGCTGCTTGGAGGCGGCAGATCCTCGATTTTTATTTCACCGCCTTCGTGAATGCGCCACTTTGCCACCCACACCGGAACGACAGTTGACAGTTCAGCGTGCGAAGGCACAGATCGTAGCCCATAAGCGCCGACACTTCGAAGGGACGATCGTCCGAGGGTGAACACAAGAGAGACTCTCAACGGAACGACCCACCATGTACCACGTCACCCGAGAACGTACACAGTGAAGACGGGCGCTGACACATGCCATCACCACTGAGGACAGCCGTCATCACACCACGCAACGCGATGTTGCTGCAGCCTTCTTCGACCATTACCTACTACTCTATTCTGCTCAATGTTCCGACCCGACGACGATGACAGCAGTCTCACAACTGGTTTACGGCATTGTCCCACAGGATTTACAAACTGAATTATTGAACGACACTACGGAAGACGAAGTTATCGACGCCATAGCTAAAGGAGTGGCGAATAAGTCTCCTGGCCCCGACGGGCTCCCTGTGGAGTTTTATAGAACTTTCCAGTATTTACTGGCTCCCAAGATGACAGAAATCTGTCGGGAGCTTATGTACCCCGCGGTGCTGCTCCCTGCGACCTTCCAAGAAGGAATAATTATACCGCTTCACAAACCTAAAGGTGGGACTCGAATACAAGATTACCTTTCGCTAAGACTCGTCAACTGCGACATGAAGATATTCACCAGACTACTAGCAAACCGTCTGCGACCGACCCTACCTTACGTCATCTCACCAGATCAGACATCCCTAGGGGTTCTCAACGACATCCACTCAGCACTGTGTCGATACCGTGAGTTAATAGCTCTCGCCTGGGCACGCCGCATCCCGGGAGCGCTGGCATCACTAGATTTTAGCCAAGCTTTTGATCGAGTGGATCACGTGTACCTAAAGTCCGTTCTCCAGCACATGCAGTACCCACAGCAATTCACAGACGTCGTGATGCGCCTACTCCGAGGAGCGACTTCTGAAGTGCTCATCAACGGGGGTCTCTCGCAGTCCCTCCCAATTTTCCGCTCCGTGCGTCAAGGCTGCCCCTTGTCGACGCTACTATATGGTCTGGCACTGGAACCGCTCCTCTAAAGCCTCCGTCAACGCGTCACTGGCCTTACCTCACGTGACGTCAGGTTTCGCTGTACAGCATATGCAGGCGACCTGGTTCTCGTGTTCCGCAATCGCGACGATGTCAGCAGAGCACTAGAATGGATTACCACGTACGGTGTGGCTTCCGGCAGCTGTCTCAACGTCGCGAAATCGGTCGCCATGCCCATCGGTTGACCCCAGCGTGTGTCGAGCCCCTACAGCTTCATGGCACTACCAAATGTCTCGAAATAGAGTTTCACGACGCACTGCGGCTCTTAACTGCTATATTAAGAATATATTAAAAACAGTAAATAAAAATAAATATATGAATGAAAGTTCCCACAAAAGATTTCCCCTTACCACCCATAATTCCGTGACTCCTTGACGGGCGAGGGGGACGCTGTGGCCAGGCCTCGGGTTACGACCCCTGATCACTGTGCCCTCCTTGCCCACACCCCGCCCTCCAAAAAAAAATTGTCACATGTGGAAAAAGGGCCAGCTACTGCAAAATTTGTTCTTTTCAGGTTCAATAGACGGCCATGCAGCAGATGCATCTCTAAACTTTTGTATTATGTATGAGGAGAGAGCATCGTGCCAAAATAAGCCAGAAAAAATTTTTCTACATTAGCTGTCGTGTGGTAGTGACATTTTATTCTTCTTCAATCCTTGTTTGACAGCTTTCACTCAGAACAAGTTTTCTACATGCATGTAATCAATAAACAGCATTTGCATCGTCACACTATTATAGATAACATCAGAGAATTCGCGTACATCGTTGATGATTAATTTCTCTCTCATGTTTACTATTGTTTAAATAATACTAACAAAAACCCTACGAAAGTTGTGCACTGTATTATAAGAAATGAAATAAAAGTACCCACGATAACGTTACGACGAAAGTCTGTTTTAATGAAGCTGATTATCTGTACACAAGCGTGCCTCTATCGAACCAAATTAGTATTAGGGACAGAAACGTCACAGTCAGCGAGACTGGAACCGTGAACCAGAACAGACGCATATTTTACAGGTCAGCATGTTACCACAGAGCTAGTGAAGAGGTATGAGTCGAGGATTTCTGTTACGTGACTAATAGTGGCTAGAACCAGTAAATCGCCATTTAAACGACAATATTAGTTGCGATTCCACGTGCAGCGACTTTCCTGGGCTGGAAACCGTAAATTTACAATATTTTGTTATACCTCAAGTGATAATAATTCAGATTATTCAATGGAAATGACAGGAAAAGTTAAGTGAACTTTGAGGCTTAATTTCGTGCACACCAGGAAGTAACTCGTCGATCACAGAGTTGCCAAACATACCTTGCTTTGTTGCGAAATCTTAGTTACTGTAACAGCAGGAAGAAGACGAACCGATGTGTTCCTACAAAGGGCTGGGAAGTGACCATAGCTGGCATCTCAAAGACGCGGCAGGCACGGCCTGGAATACTTAATGCGTCTGATTCGCATTTCTGTGACTAAGTTTAGGGACTGGAGCGTAGTTACTAATAATACTGAGAACTGACTGTAAACTAAGCATCATAATTCAGTAAGTCTAGTAGATGTTTTTACACTTCTTTCGTGGCTTGCCGATACTCGAGCACAACAAACAAATAAAAATAAAAAATAATATGTGTGTGTGTGTTTTGTGTGTGTGTGTGTGTGTGTGTGTGTGTGTGTGTGTGTGTGTGAAGAGAGAGAGAGAGAGAGAGAGAGATAAATATAAAAAAGGGTGGTAGAGTAAATAACTGTTGTAATACAATTGCATCATGGTACGTAAAGAAATCTTTCATTAAAATGACACTCAGCCTTTCTTGGTTATTTTGTTAATCGTTAACAATTGTCTGTAATGCAGTAAACATCGTTGATTACTGATTTGTTATTACTACCTTTCTTATTGTAATTCGTCACTTCACAACAACTTTCCTGTCACTCATTGCTGCCGATGCATGTAACGAATGTATAAGGATGAAGAGAATGTGGGATGTTTTGTCACGAAGAATATACACATTTATCTCGGCATCTTGTGTTCAGGGTAATATGAGAATCTCAGTAAGAGAAGACAACAATGAGATGCCGGTGATGCAGGCAATAATACCCAACTATTTCTGTCGACTTAACACCATGACGACAGACAAATTGGCGTTTCAGTGTATTTTGATTATACTTCGTTAGCCTTCTTGCGACCTCGTTCTAATACCTCGTGGGAACAGGCATAACATTTTGCTTTTTGAACATCGAAAAATAACACACATGGAAGGATACAAAGCAACAATCAGACTCATGGGTGTGGATCCAGTTCATCATTAGAAGACTAAACAAGAGGGAAACATTACGAAACTAATGAAGACGCTGGTTAGTATACATTAATTGTATAGATCTTAAGATGAAAAAGCGCAGATCTGCACAATGCCCGCACCTGTACTTTAGTTTCTGTCTTAATGGATATAATTTAGAGTTTCTTCTCTTCTGAATTTTCAAATGTATTGATTATTATGTGGCACAGAATAATTAGTTAACTGTGTTTCTTATAGCTTTCATTCCCACAACATTTTTCTACATTCTCGTGCAATTCATGAAATTCTAGTTGGATGATCACAAGGCTGCACAGAGACGCAATCGACTTCGAGGTGCAAAGTGTTTGTTATCTTACTTTTCGTAACAGGTGGGCAAAGTTGATTTCCAAAGAGTTTTTATTGTACTGAAATAATCTTTTGTTACAAAGTAACAGGGTAAGTGTTTTATTCGTATATATTTTGTGGGAAACTGTAATTGTGATGGAAGTTTATACACCTGACTGTTTGACACAACGGTAGTGGAAAACGCTGCGTATTAACCAAACCCCGCACCTCCTCTCTGTATGCTCTTATGACATGAGCACGGGATTCTCCTCGCATACCGCTACAGAGCGGTTCCTTGCACAACTGAGAATTGGCAATCACTTCCACGTATGGTACTGAATTGACTCGCTAAATTCACTTGATATGCCCTTTAAACTTGAATGATCGTGCCATACAGGGTGTTACAAAAAGGTACGGCCAAACTTTCAGGAAACATTCCTCACACACAAATAAAGAAAAGATGTTATGTGGACATGTGTCCGGAAACGCTTAATTTCCATGTTAGAGCTTATTTTAGTTTCGTCCACCTACCCTCAATGGAGCACGTTATCATGATTTCATACGGGATTCTCTACCTGTGCTGCTAGAACATGTGCCTTTACAAGTACGACACAACATGTGGTTCATGCAGGATGGAGCTCCTGCACATTTCAGTCGAAGTGTTCGTACGCTTCTCAACAACAGATTCGGTGACCGATGGTTTGGTAGAGGCGGACCCATTCCATGGCCTCCACGCTCTCCTGACCTCAACCCTCTTGACTTTCATTTATGGGGGCATTTGAAAGCTCTTGTCTACGCAACCCCGGTACCAAATGTAGAGACTCTTCGTTCTCGTATTGTGGACGGCTATGATACAATACGCCATTCTTCAGGGCTGCATCAGCGCATCAGGGATTCCATGCGACGGAGGGTGGATGCATCTATCGTCGCTAACGGAGGACATTTTGAACATTTCCTGTAACATAGTGTTTGAAGTCACGCTGGTACGTTCTGTTGCTGTGTGTTTCCATTCCATGATTAATGTGATTTGAGGAGAAGTAATAAAATGAGCTCTAACATGGAAAGTAAGCGTTTCCGGACACATGAGCACATAACATATTTTCTTTCTTTGTGTGTGAAGAATGGTTCCTGAAAGTTTGGCCGTACCTTTTTGTAACACCCTGTATAACCCCTAGACGCTGACACAGAAAATTCAATTTTTTGGCTAAAGTAAAGCTATTCTTCATGTAAGTGACAACTTCTATTATCGTTCAAAATGCATTTGAGGCTGATCAACCAATAGCATGATGAGAGTGGGATGCTGGCAGCAGTGTGTCAGTAGCCTCATGCCCCCACCCGTATCTCGTGTCGCACCGGCCCAATGAGTCATCAGTTCTAACCGTGGCAGGGATCAGCGTTTGTGAGCTTTCTTTTCTGATTTGGTTTATGCAGCTGCGAATTTCCAGAAAAAATACTGTAACGAAATAGGAAGAAAACCTTTACACATCAAGTCCTCTTGGTAGCTTGACACAACAATTTGTGTTAATGGTGATAGATCTAGGCTTTCTGACTGCCAAGCTGCTTCACAATACAAGCGTCTCTGAAGACCGAATGGACCCCCAACGATACGAATTTCAGTATTGTTCTTCACTTGAGACTCACATGCCAGGGTGATAAGCATGAAGGAAATGAACCTCTTGGTTGCTATAGGGCCGCTATGCTAAATTTCAACAGTAGCAAGTAGGAACTCTCTGTAGACATTTGCTAACAGTGGCTCTAGAAACTTATTTTTTCTCTGGGTAGCTTCAAATATGGGCAATTTTTCCGCCTTAAATCCAATTGAATATTTTTAATATCACTTTTGAACAGCGTTCACTTCTACATTAATCAATGTATGGACCTCAAATCAAGCAATTTGCCTGAGTAGCTATGGAGCGGGTTCTAAAAGGTATTAACACAATGTTTCACATCCATTTACCATAGGGAATCAAAGAAAGCAACCAAACACATTATACTGCATTAAGTCTCTGTGGCTTTACTAATGCATATGAATCCATGACAAAAATAAATTATTTGAAGAATCTCCTGTGAAAGGAAAAAGAACAGGATGTGATGCTTTAATTATAGCACACTGGATCAGGGACAATGAGATTAATTCTGTGCCACACTGATGTATTGCATACTAGTGTAATAAAATGCTCATAAAATAAAAACGGTTTTGTGTCTCCATTGCTATCGAGTGTGAAACGCAAGTCGTAGACAGATTTTATGGGTCCACACTCAACATCATTAAAGCATGTTACACTGTCGAGAGTGGGGAGTAAAGCAGATGTTGTCAGCAGAAGGCGAGGTAGCGCAGCGCTTCAAACCTTGCCGGTAGGCAGCTAGCGTGCCCCAGAGAACTCTGACGCATGCAGTGTTCAGAGGCAGATGGCCGGCCAAGAAATCTCTCGCTAAAATAGTGTTAAACCAAGCTGTTATTACCAATGTGACAGAAAGCGAAATATATTGTAGATTGGCTTGAATTACATTCATAGCTTCAGCACCGAGAGGAAAGGGGAGATAAAACGTTTGTCTACGTGTGCTTTCTGTTGGCAGATGTCATGTTAGCTAGTCTCGTGTTTTACCTCAAGACTACAGTCGTAGTCAAGACTGATGTACTCAGACTACAGTCAAGACTTCCTCCACGAAGTGCTGTAGTCTACAATGTTGCCAGATCGATCATATTGCCGGACACAGAATTCTGAGGGAATTTGATGAACTTATAGCCATTTAAAGGAACAGGGCTCTTATATTACTTGTACTTGATTGCACTACAGACGATTAAAAATTAGGGGCTGCACTGTGATTTGAATTTGTATCTCCTCTTTCGAGGATCCGAATCTCTTGGAACAGTATAGTTCAGACATTTCGCTCTTTTCCCAAGATTACAATCTTCTCTAGGTCTCCTCCAAAGGTAAGAATGTGTGTCCAAATACTAATCCAGTACAATAATATTAATAATTTCATTTCAAGACCGATCACGTGCACACCGGCCTGCTAGTGAAGATTAACATGCATTTCTAATGTCTGTTCATGTGTTGCCAGCATTCGCAATAGGTGTCGTTATTTCTGGTCAAACACGCACACATCTTACTGTTGGTGAGTAACCAATTGATACTTAAGTTATATTCGTGGATGATAAAGAAGGATGGTAGGTATGCGGTTCGATTGTCCCTCAGGCACAAATATATGTATCCTTATTTTAGATTCAAACACCTAGCAACTGGTAAGAAAAACCGATACATGACATTTCATTTTACTTAGTTAATAATCCGAATACGTGTTGGGTTCGTATCTCCATCACAGAACTTCACATCATGAGCTTCATCTTTAAATGCAAGTACACTTTGTTACTTCTGAATGGAGATATATCAAACATTTTTCGTGGTTAGTTGACGGGGACAAAAGGGTCTTGATAGGAGTTCCTGATTATTACAAAAACTGTGGTCTTTTATTTTCAAGTTTAGATTTGGTTACTAATTTTGGCGAAAATTTCGGTAATTCATGACTCTTCATGGCTAGTCAGCAATATGATTACATTAGATTAGATTAGATTAGATTAATATTTGTTACATAGATCGTGAATATGACATTTGTTAATGATGTGGAACGTGTCATATTAATGAAAGATTTCTTTACATACAATGATGCAACTTTTTACAATAATTATTTACTCTCTCATTCTTTTTTATATTTATTTCTATCTCTCTCTCTCTCTCTCTCTCTCTCTCTCTCTCTCTCTCTCTCTCTCTCTCTGTCTCTCACTCTCTCTTCACACACACACACACACACACACACACACACACACACATACCCACACACACACACACACAAACAAACATTGTTTTTTATTTTTCTTTGTTTGTTGTGCTTGAGTATCAGCAAGGAACGAATACGTCCATGAATTGGTTTCTTAGTTTTGAGTACACATACGAAAGAAATATAAAAACAACTATGAGACTTACTGATTTATGATGCTTAGTTTACAGTCAGTTCTGAGTATTATTAGTAACTACGCTCCAGTCCCTAAACTTAGTCACAGAAATGCGAATCAGACGCATTAAGTATTCCAGGCCGTGCCAGCGGCGTCTTTGAGATGCCAGCTATGGTCACTTCCCAGCCCTTTGTAGGAACACATCGGTTCGTCTTCTTCCAGCTGGTACAGTAACTAGGCTTTCGCAACAAGGCAAGATATGTTTGGAAACTCTGTGATCGACGAGTTACTTCCTGGTGCGCACGGAATTAAGCCTCAAAGTTCACTTGTTATTTCCTGTCATTTCCATTGAATAACCTGAGTTATTATCGCTTGAGGTGTAGAAAAAGATTGTAAATTAACGGTTTACAGCCCAGAAAAGTCATCGCACGTGGAAATCGCAACTAATATTGTCCTTTAAATAGCGATTTACTAGTTCTAGACACTATTAGTCTCGTAATAGGAATTCTCGACACATACCTCTTCACTAGTTCTGTGGTAACATGCTGACCTGTTCTGGTGAGCGGTTCCAGTCTCGCTGACTGTGACGTTTTCATCCCTTTGCTGAAAGAGCTACTAGCAGTCAGATCAAACATCGATAAGGAAAACGCAAGAAAATACTTTCGGCTCTAGTACAATGGTGAAAAACTGACAATGCTGCACAACATGTAGTGCCTCTTTCTGTTGCTGACAAGCAAATTTTGGGTTTCTAGGAATACGTAACTTTATTTATGAAATGCTACATTTGCATACCTCTTGAATATGACACAGCATACCAATTAAACACAGAACCAATCGAAATCTAAATGAATAGTATTTTGCTAATTTGGTTTGATAGAGGCACGCTTGTGTACAGATAATCAGCTTTATTAAAACAGACTTTCGTCGTAAGGCTATCGTGGGTAGTTTTATTTCATTTCTTATAATACAGTGCACAATTTTCGTAGGGTTTCTTTTAGTGTTGTTTAAACTATAGTAAACATGAGAGAGAAATTAATCCTATACGATGTATGCGAATTCTCTGATGTTATCTGTAACAGTCTGACAATGCACATGCAGTTTATTGATTATATGCATGTAGAAAACTTGTTCTGAGTGAAAGCTGTCAAACAAGGTTTGAAGAAGAACACGACAGCTAATGTAGAAAATACTTTTCTGACGTATTTTGGCACGATGCGCTCTCCCCATACCTAATACAAAAGTTTAGAGATGCATCTGCTGTATGGCCGTCTATTAAACCTGAAAAGAACAAATTTTGCAGTAGTTGGCCCTTTTTTCAACATGCGACTATTTTGGGTTGAGAAATGAAAGGAATTATATTCAAAGTTCCATTAGATTCATAACTTCAGCAGACAGCAGAATTGCGTTTTAAATAACGTAGCAGGGATTGTGTCTGAACTCGCGACGTTTTGTCCACGGTGCACTAGTAGCTGAACCGCAGCTACAGCAGCTCCAGAAGTCAAGAACAGTTCCTCCAGATCTTCCGCATTCCACAGTGTCGTGAAATAATGCATAAGGTCGGATGTAGAGAGACAGACAGTTACAGCTTTTCTTTTGCACTGCACGACGTTTTCAACAAACAGATAGCGCAATAGAGTAGCTCAAGTGGAAAGGAACACTTCCTATTTAAATTTCTGCATTCTACACTGTTGGCAGTTCTGTGTAGATGGCAGTTACGTGATTTTATTTCAGTGATTACAAAATGGAGTCGAATGTATGCACTGTGTAGTCGAGGCAGTTAGTTCATGGCGATTCGGTCAACCAAGTAAATTAATCTACTGAACATGCTGAAAACCTCTACTGGGAGCCTGTGTTAGAGTTCTCATCCAGTGTGGCACAACAGCGTTACAATAGTAAAATAGGGTGCAGAAAAGTGGATTTGGTGGTCTGTTGGATTGCTGGTAGATTCATATACTCGTGGTCTGGGTTCGATTCCAACTTCTGCCTATGATTTTTGATGGGGAGAGACAGATTCTATTCTCTACTGGCTACGCCAAGTGAAGAAGGTATAACGGCATTGTGGTCTTAAATGCACATTAAACATGGTATTCCTTTTCTACCAAGTAGGCATTAGGTTGAAACACAATAAAGTCAGGAGTGGCGACGTGTAGAAACTCTATCACCAGTAACCTTTCTTATACTAGTTATTTATTTGTAGTGTCGAAACAAACGCTATGCAGGGTCACAGGACACTTATTCCAACATTTATTTGAGATTCTCATCTTTTATTTGAGCTTCTGTATGTCGATTAAATTGCTTCTGAACTGGAAATGCAACTCAGACCGCCTTTAACGCGGAATTTGATCCCTTCGTGACAATACAGTTCGACTACAATTTGTTGTTTGTTCAAAACTGCAGATTCCTCAACATCTACACATTTTGCGCCTGAATGGGTTCGAATCCTGACCCGGTACTAAAGTTTTCATTATGTATTATCAAGCTCTAGCATGAGAACACCTATCTGTTGGTGGATAATAATTTTGATTTTTAAGGTATTTTCACTCATTGTCAACGCTAACGATTTCTGACGTTTTCGACTCCCAGTGAGACACAGAACTATTTTCGAGATCACTGTAAGCTTAAGGATGTTATTCCGAGCTGCTGGTGGAGAAAAATTCGGTAGCTGACGTCTCTTTGTGTGTAGTCAACAACGATATGTGTTGGATTCGATTACCAGTCAGCACTGAGCTCTTCGTCATAATACTTCTAGTTCAAACATGCTCACATGTCGCCGCTGGTGTAACAAAAACATATTTAATTCGTTTTCTCTACAATATAACAGCGATAGGTGCCGGGTTGGAGTCCTGGGAAGGAAAAAATTAATGTTTCGGCTCGTCATTTCACTTAAAATTTCTTGCTACTGCCAAGAAAATCCGATATGTCTCAGTTGATTGTGCTTCGATAACAATCCTATTAGGTTCTGGGTTTGGATCCCTGTCCAGCACAAAGCTTTATCTCATGGCATTCCAAGTAAGTTACTTGTTCAGAAGCAATATTTAACATCTCTCGTAGTTAGTTAACAGGAACAATAGATGCTGGGTAGGAATTCGCGTCCGTTAAAAATATTTACGTTATGTAATTTAAAATTTATATTTCCTAACTGATTCTGTCTATAATCGAGGTATATCACTCTCCGTATGCCTCGTCAGGAATGGCTGTTTGTTTCCGTCAGTCACGAAATCTTTGCTTAGTCTGCATGACCTGGGTTTGAATCCATATGCAGAACGAGACGGTTGGTCGTGTCACTTGAAGTTCATACATATTCTCAACTAGCAGCTCGTGAATAAGTAAAATTTTTTAAGCCATTTTGTGTTAAATAAGAAGTATGGTATGTTACTTTGTAAAGGAAATCATGAATACGACGAAGTTACTACGTGCATTACCTATCTGACGTAATAATGAGAGTGGTAACATTTAAAGTAAGTCATTTATTGTAATAAGTGTGAGCTTACAAGCCTTAAGGACAGTCTTATCTGTGATAAGGTGTTCCGTGGCATTTGTGGTATCGTGGTATAACTTTAGATGTTCAGTTTTTGCGATACAGAGCAGTGTTTTCTAGTGGTGATTTGTTGGAACCATTTTCAATAGTCAAACGACTGTACCGAGGAGCAATCAGAAGACCTGCAAGACAGCTGCGTTATGAGGGTAGTATGCGAATCAGGCGAAATTCAATTCAGGTCGTTCGGATACTTTTGAGCACGAGTATACATATATTCACATTTAATTGTGTTTGTTATTTTGTAAGAGTGCATGAGAGCGTGTAGGAGTGCTACTTTACTCATCGCAAACTGACGTAGGATCAACGCTATGCACGAGCCTATTCTGTAGGTGATTTCGTCAGCACTGAAGCATCGAGTTTTAAGAAGATTCTAGCTAAGCCGGGTGGCGGTGAGGGAAAGGGGGGGGGGGGGAGTGTTGACGTACTGTGACTTCAGTTGTGTTCTCGTTGTGCCCTGGTGTACTAAATATTTGTGGCGGTACACCATGACGCGTCGACAGTTGAAGTAGATAATTAACAACAATCAGATAAACAGAAAATGGTAACTCATTAATAAGTTTATTTACACTAGCTGCAGTTAATAGTGGGGATATACGTAATTTTGAAGTGCTGTAAGTCTTTCAGTGGTGCTGAATTATTTAAAAGAGGTTTATGTTCTTCATCGGTCTCGAATTCTAAAGAGCTAAAGAAGTCTGCAAATATTTGTAAAGCTAATGCACTGTGAGCCGTGCTGCAGCTCGCGTTGGTGCTGTTTGTAGGTTCCCGTCCTCTGTTGCAGCCCAGACCGTATGCTTAATTGACATGGTTGCAGTTGTTTGTCTTTTTCTCGTGCTGACTGGCGTCAGTTGGTTTTGCAAGCGTTGCCTGTCCGCTAGTGGCAGCAGCGGCGGTTATCGATTTGTAGTAACTGTGGCCCTATCTTTGGGGCGACGTCGTTGTTCTTCCGGGTGGTGTCAGTGTGCAGTTCGATAGGGGGACTCCGGAGGAGTGAGGTCCAAGCAGTGTGAGAACGCGCCGCGACCGCTCGCGCCTCGCATGGACTGCCGGCTCGAAGGCCTGTTGTCACGAGGGTGCACGACCTCGTCGTAAACCGGATCCTGCTAGCTTTAGATTGAGTGCATTTGGATTTGAAAAACATCCACCGTTGCGAGATATTGCGATTCGCCAGTGACTTGGGTTCGTATTGCTGCTCATAGTGTTGCTTAGGCAAAGAGCAGCGATTTGAGTGCTTGGGGAAGGCGGATCTGGTTAGCTTTCCTGGACTTCTAATTACTATTTATTGCGTTCAGTTTGTTGCTACTTCTTAAGTATCTTTCCCGCCTGGTGGCCGCTAACGCCCCAGTTACCTGCTCCGGGGTTAGTGTATGTAACGACAGTGTACGGTTCCTCTCCTTGCCGCTGCTGTCCGGTGAGGCGTGTAGTTGACAGCCTTCTTGGCGTTACAGCAGTTTTAAATGATTGTGCTACCAAGTGTACCATCATTTTGTCTCACCTGTTTGGTAATCAGTTGCTTGTCCTTTAAACATTTCTGCTGTATTTGCAGTTTTTTTATGTATTTTTTTTTTATTTTTTTATATAATTGCTATTCTCTGCGTTACAGCCGGATTAAGTGGTTGTGTTACCAAGTTTACCATCACTTTGTCTCACCCGTATGATGATCAGTTGCCTGTATTTTTAAATTAACTTCGCTATTGCATTGCCGTTTTACAGTATGTTTGTTAAATTTTTAATAATTGCCGTTCTTGACGTTAAAGGCCTTCAGTCGTGACTGTGGTTACTTGCCTTAAAATTCTGATTGGGTTCACATTAGCTTCTTTTTAAAACATTATTTTCTTTGTATTTTATGCTCATTTATTAAATTGTAGCGCTCTGAAAGCACTATTAATTACTCAATTGTTTATTCTTTCATTGATAACGTGTGATATCTTACTTATAGCTGAGTCTAGAATTGCCGTTTTAAAATAAATGTGTGTAATTGCAAAATGGAACCAACAGTAAATGATTGCGGCCGCGTCGCACTGCTGTTCTAAATCGACGAAATATCCTCACTAAGCCTTCCATACCAATGCCGACAAACCTATAGATGCAACAGATCTGCGGTGGATCTCTGAATGTAGCTGCTTAAAAAATATACGCGATGACTCCATTCATTCGAGGACAGTGAGTGATAGAAGATTGTGATCGTGTGGTGAGTTGCTGACGATAAATTTAAATACGCAGCCCCCTGCGAATCTGCGAGTGGCGTGCGGTGTTCCGGATGTGGTCGAAGAACTGAACTCTTATAATCTTGGAGCGTTACAGTCAATGAAGTGGTAGTACTGGGTTTGGTTATCTTGATCAGCTATAGTAGGACGTATTTTGGCTCACGTCAACGACTTGCAAGTTACCAAATTAGCTGGCAACCACCTTACCTAGTATAGTTCAGCTTAGAACTAGCCGTGAAGGGCATGATGAAGAGCCGGCACCAGTGGCCGAGTGGTTCTAGGCGCTTCAGTCTGGAACCGCGTGGCCGCTACGGTCGCAGGTTCAAATTCTGCCTCTGGGAAGGAAGTGTGTGATGTCCTTATGTTAGTTAGGTTTAAGTAGTTCTGAGTTCTAGAGGACTGATGACCTCAGATTTTAAGTCCCATAGTGCTCAAAGCCATTTGAACCATGATCAAAGGTAAGATCAAGACTGTTTTTATCTGGTGCTCACAGTGATCTGCTACTCAGTGTATTGCCCCAACAACTTGTGCTTGTATAGTTTTTCTTTTTTTTTTTAATATTCGTTAAGTTTCCAACATCGATTGTGAACAAATTCAGAGCTGTACTGACAAATGACATTTAGAGGTTGTCGTAAAAACACATCCCTACATTTCTTATTATTTTGGGGAATAAGGAGAAGGAAGTACAAGAGCTTTTGGACGTATGGGAACTAACAGTACAAGAATACGGGATGATTATCAAAACAAGAAAGAGGGAGAGAGCGATAACTGGAATAACAGTTGTTGCGATCGACCGAGGAGAGTGGAGAGTTTCAAGTACCTATAAAGCCCGACACAGGAAGACGGATTAAACGACAGAGGGAAAAAAGCAGAAGCATTTCGGAAGAGAATCAGAATCCTGATATGGAGCAAGGATGTACCCCAAATCAGTAAAAAGGTTATATACCGGTCAGAGTATGTCCCGATCCTGACATATGGATCAGAAACCTGGGTTATGAAAGCTAGTGAGATGAAATTCGTGAGAAACAGTATTGGAGTGACAAAGACAGACAGGTTACGAAATGAGAGGATCATAAAGTTATTGAAAGTGGAAACGTTACACGAGGAGATAGAGAAATCAAGGCTGAGATGGTATGGACACGTTAAGAGAATGGAGGAGAGAGGAGTACCCAGGAGGATTTAGGAGATGAAACTGGAAGGAAAGACACCAAGAGGAAGACCGAGTGACAATGGCTGAAAGGAATGGAGGAATACGCCCAGAAGAAAGGAGAAGACTGGACCAGGGTGAAGACGGAGAGACGGTGGCAAGACAGAAGATGATGGAGAGGCCTAAGTTCCTTACAGACCCGGCCAGAGGCTGGAAACTGTCCAAGATGATGATTATGATGAGTATTGTAGACGAATTAAACAGCGTTTCATTCTTTAAAATCCGATTGGCAATTTAAGAGGAATTACCGCATTTACAAGTTAGGATATGTTTGTTTTGATCAAAAAACCGATTGCTGTGTTATGGGGAAGTTCGTCTTGTTAAGCGGAACTATCGTGTAAGGCTGATGGGGCCTCTTCACGCAGCTAAAAGAATCTGAGTACAAAAGCAAAATTCTGGACATAAGTTAAAATTTATACTAATAACAATTGCCCACATGTAGCCGGAAAGACACACCAGTTGGAAGGCAAAGGTGGTGAATCTGAGGATGATTCTGCGGTTAACTACGCCAACGGTTCTGATCTTGCTTGTTGTCAGAGGCTTGACAGAGATGTGCACATGATTATTAAAATAGGGGACTGCGATGTAAAATTGTCAAATAATAACTTCGCATCTTGTGTTTAATGACGAGACATACAGTTACAACTCAGAATTATATCAAGTTACAACTCAGAATTATATCAAGAACGGCATCAAAAAAGAAAAGAAAACAGAGTACAGTCATTAACATTTCCTTTAACTTCCATTCGTGTTTTCAAGGGATAGAAATGTCCACCGCGTACTGCGATACATGATTGCAGGCGGTAATGCAAGAACTTCTGTGTAGACCGGAAAGAGAGCTTTGATATCATTGCGCATGTGGCAACAGTGCGACCTTTGCTACTCGTGATCGATTACATGTTCAAGTAAATACGACAGAAGGGGAGTCCAGTGGTGTCAAGTGTGAAAACTCAGGCCAACTGATTATGCCTTCATATCTCATCCATTAGGATGTCTGGGTGAGAACTTCCATATCCTCAAACGAGCAATGACTTTGGCACGCATCCTGTTGACATCAGGCACCTCTACGTATGTATAGTGGCACTTCTTCTGCGACACCAGGTAACATTTCGGTTAGAATCTTAAAAGGCTCCAAGCACAATGGGACTTAACATCTGAGATCATCAGTCCCCTTAAACCTAACTAACCTAAGGACATCACACACATCCATGCCAGAGGCAGGATTCGAACCTGCGACCGTAGTTGTCGCGCGGTTCCGGACGGAAGTGCCTAGAACTGCTCGGCCACAATGACCGGGTGTTTCGGTTAGAAACTGTGGGTATATTTTACCCGTTGATGTTTCTCGTTGAACTGAAGACCAACCACATTGATAGCAATATTTTTGCAATTTATACATCAATGAAGAGAGAGAGGTGAAGAAAATAGCTGAACCGCCCTGTATTACCATGAGACTGACACATCATCCATACAATCTAGCAACTGAACACGTCACATTTTAGATCCAATGTACCACTGGACGTGACTGGGGCTTAGTTCATTAAAAAATTCAAATGGCTCTGAGTACTATCGGACTTAACATCTGAGGGCATCAGTCCCCTGGACCTTAGAACTACTTAAACCTAACTAACCTAAGGACTTCACACACATCCATGCCCGAGGCAGGATTCGAACCTGTGACCGTAGCAGCCGCACGGTTCCGGACCGAAGCGCCTAGAACCCCTCGCCCACCGCGGCCGGTCTTAGTTCATTAACATAGTTGGCCAGGACGAATGACGGGAATCCCCGCTGCTTACCTCTTGAGCGCCACGTATTTCGCCTCCCACTTACAAAAAGTGGTACCTACATGAACGGAGACGATTAACACTTGCTACGAAAATGGTCGTCCTTATTGTTTTGTGCATCCTACTTCTCAGCGTTTGGGGTAAGAGTTTTACAGCTACAGGGTGATAAATCTCTGATTAATTTCTGGGTGTGAACCCAGATCACTGTCCATAGCATTAAGGTAAATCATTTACATTTGGTCGTTGGGCAACACGTTTCTGGTCAGCACCTTTTCATGCATCATGCTCCTTCCGAAATTACTTTAGAAACTACATATTGCGTATGGGTACTTAGAGAATGGTACACTAAAGGTCTTTAGCGATGCAGTGAAATTTGTATTTAACACTATATAAATCAATAAATAAAAACACTATATTAAACATTACATGTACGTTGGTTTATCCTCAGGAGTTCGACATTTGCGGGCATAATAATCGTGCCCCTGGTTATTATATGCAACATGCATCTTATAACCGAATAAGCTATGATGCTTTCGCTGCGGCAAGTCTTTGCGGCATTTATCGTTCGAGACGCTGTCAGCGAATGAATGTGTATTGAACTCCAAGCTAAGGTCGATTCATATATATGCAAACATACGTTGTTATTCGGCCCAAGGAATGTCCATGCGGTGTTTTATCGTATAAGAATATAACAAGCTCCATACTTACTTGAAAATGTTTTCATTTTCTACTTGTGATCAAATCTCATATTTAGTTGCATTACTAATTTGTCCTCTGTTCAAAGCACTAGTTGTTTAGTTATGTTAATTTTCTAATATGTTAGTGGTTCAAAGAGTTTTAGACAGTGAAAGTGTGAGTCTACGGCTGAGTCAACGGACATACCCCTGTGTGTATCTTACCTATAAACTGATAGCTTCCCTTAGGATGATATAAAAATAATTAGCGGTGAAGCTCAACAGATGACTTTTTGAGGAAACACGTAAGTTCGCAGAGGTCACACAGTGACTGCCGAATGTTAATCAGAGAGGAAAGACAGAAGTACAGAAACAATCATGCATATCCCCACAATCTCGGTTCAGCACATTTTGAGTTCGCGATTCGTAATAAAGGTACTAGAATTTCAAATGTGAAAGCCATACTAGTCTGAAGTTTTGCGTTTTAAAGAGTACCTCTACTTTTTTTCACGACTAGTATCATGCTGGGGAGCCTCAAAATACTGAAGAGAGCTCTTCTTAAGGGACTTACGGATCTCCACTCTTTACCCATCAGCTACCCGTTTCGTATCAGTTCCTGTTATACAACCAGCTGTCCTATGTCTCTACTGACCGGCTGACGCACGTGCAGTTGTGATGCCCATCTCTTCCACTTATTGTTAATCTTGGCCATAAATTAACTGAATTATCCAAATAGTGCTACGGATAACATGTTGGCCACAAACTGTATCAACTGCATCCACGTAACTGCTACAAACGTACTTCGTGAGTAGCTCAAATTTTATCTCTTCATTGAATTCAGAAGGGACTTACACTTGTCCCATAGCCAACTGAATAACTGTGACAGCCTTCGTTTCTGATTACTTGTTATTATGAGAGTCAGTGGAAATATTGGTGGTTCAAAATGGTTCAAATGACTCAGAGCACTATGGGACTTAACATCTGAGGGCATCAGTCCCCTAGACCTTAGAACTACTTAAACCTAACTAACCTAAGGCACCACACATATCCATGTCCGAGGCAGTATTCAAACCTGCGACCGTAGAGGTCGCGCGGTCCCAGACTGAAGCGCCTAGAACCTCTCTGTCACAACGGCAGGCATAGTGGTAGTGATGCCGGGTATTAAACAGTGTTATCCATCTAAATTGTCGTTCGTTACAATGCTTGATCAATCTCACTAACTTAACAGATTTTACACTGAAGAACCAAAGAAATTGGTACGCCTGAATAATATCGTGTAGGACCCCCGCGAGCACGCAGAAGTTCCGCAATACGACGTGGCATGGACTCGACTGAGTGCTGGAGGGAACTGACATAATGAATCCTGCACGTGTGTACATAAATCCGTAAAATTACGAGGGAGTGGTAGTCTCTTCAGAACAGCACGTTGCAACGCTTTCCAGATACAGTCAATAATGTTCATGTCTTGGGAGTTTGGTGGCCAGCGGCAGTGTTTAAGCTCAGAAGAGTGTTCCTGGAGCCAGTCTGTATAAATTCTCGACATGTGGGGTGACGCGTTGCCCTGCTGGAATTGCCCATGTCTGTCGGAACGCACAATGGATATGAATGGATGCAGGTGATGAGATAGGACCCTTACGTACGTGTCATCTGACAGAGTCCTATCTGGACGTATCAGGGGTCCCATATCACTCCAACTGCACAAGCCCCACACCATTTTCCTGCCAAGGTCGGGCAGCAGCCCAATCACTGAGTCCATGCCTGAAATGTGGCTTCCGTTCTGGCGCAACCACAAGTGCCAGTACTAAGGCGAAGATCACAAGAGCAAAGAAGGCGTTGTGCCAATACTCCACTGACTAGGACTGCACGATAACAAGAGCGGCCTCTGCAAGAAGAGAATATAAGCGCCGCTCCCGCCAGCCTCGGCCAGACAGTAATCGGACTGTACTATGAGTGTCCTCAGGGAGTCACACCTAGTGAGTACGTAGCTGGCGACCACAGGGCCCCGAGCTGATTCCTGGCATTGCTTCCACTTAATTTTACCAGGCTCCTCACTTTTATCTTTCCTATCTGGCCACTCTCGGCCAGTTACTGTTCTTTTCCGCTCCTGACGCTATTACGTTTCGAGAGCTAGGGGTCTTTCATTTTCCAACCTATACTTGTCATGCAGCGTCTCACCCGGAGCAGGCAGCCGGCCAGGGTGACCGAGCGGTTCTAGGTGTTTCAGTCTGGAATCGTGCGACCGCTATGGTCGCAGATTCGAATCCTTCGTCGGGCATGGATGTGTGTGGTCTCCTTAGGTTAGTTAGGTTTAAGTAGCTCTAAGTTCTAGGGGACTTATGACCTCAGATGTTAAGTCCCATAGTGCTCAGAGCCATTTGAACTGGAGCAGGTGGCTGTGAAAGGCGTCTGCATCCCATGTCAGGGGCGGCCTCCAGAACTGCGGAAGGTAACGGAATAGCAATGCAGAAAATCTTCCTTGCATAATGCAGTCTACATTTTTTGCTCAGAAATGGCTTCATGTTAAAACAGAATCTGGAGGTAAAACAGTGCCCTATTCAGATCTCTCGGGGAGACAAGTTATAAGGAGGCAAAAAATTAAAACGAGAATTCGTACGTGAAATATTAGATCTCTGCTACAAGCAGCAAAACAAGAAAACCTTAATAGAGAGATGGAAAAGAATCATATGGACCTCGTACTAGTTGCTGAGGTAAGATGGAATGAATGTGGAGAGTTACAGTCAGATGAATATGTATTGTACTACTCAGGAGGAGAAATAAAAGGAATGAATCAATGGAGTCTGAATGATTAAGACAAAGGAATTGGCTAAATGTGTGGATTGTATGGACTATGCAAATGCCTGAGATATTGCTGTAATGCTGAAAGGTGCACAAAAAGATTTACTGATTGTCCACGTTTATATGCCAGAACTTAGTGACCAAATTGTAGAGGAAACGTACAATGTAATACAATAATGGACGAAAATAAAAAATGCTGTAAAATAGTAATGGGGGACTGGAACGCCATTGTGGGAAGAGGGAAAGAGGGAAATATAGTAAGCAGTCATGATCTTGGAAAGAGAAATGATAGAGACGCATGGCTAATTAACTTTGGCAGGGAAAGGCAGCTGATAGTGGCAAACACATGGTTCAAGAACCACAAGAGGAGGCTCTATACTTGGAAATCACCAAGGGATAAATACAGAGAGCAAATCGGTTTTATACTGGTAGAAGAAAGATACAGGAATGGAGTCATGAAGGTGCACACATTACCACGTGCAGATATTTATAGCGACCACAACTTACTTATGGCAGAAATAGAAATAAGAATGAAAAACTTGAAGAAGGTGACCATGGTGCAGAAGTGGGATCTAGAGAAGCTAATATTCAACAAAGAAAAAATTACAGAAATGGTGTCACGTGAATTTCTAAACACATTACGAGACAAAGAACCACCTGATTATGCCAACGAGTACTGGAATATGATGAAAGAAGGGATCCTTAAAGCGGGACAGCTAAGTATAGGATATGTAAAAGGGAAAACGGCTAAAAATCATGGGTCACACAAGAAATGATTTTCCAGATTAAGGAGAGAAGAAAATATAAAAACAAGAACACAGAAGACTCAAGAAAGATATGCCGAAGGTTAAATAATGAAATGCGAAGAGAAACAGAGCAGGCTAGGAAAAAATGGCTAAATGAGGAATGTGATGCAATTGAAGAACTCGATAGGAAGAGAAGATGCGACTTACTATACAACAGAGTAAAGACTATGACATGTAATCGAAACAGAGCGGGAAGTGGTACTATGGAAACTTTGTGGTAGTGTACAAAGATCATGACGATGTCCTCCAGAGGTGGGAAGAATATCTAAAAGAGCTATATGACACAGATCGCAAACCAGAAACTCTGGAACTTGAATCACTCAACATTGTTAGTGACGTCGAGAGGACCAACAATCATAATAGAAGAAGTAAAGTCTGCCACACTGCAATGAAAATGACAAAGCAGTAGGTATAGATACGATACCGGGAGAAGTATTAAAATGCTTGAACCAAGGTATAATAAGAGAAATATTGAGGTTATGTAATAAAATATATGACGGTAGTGAATGGCTTGAGGACTTTCTGACAACAGTAATGATTCGATTACCGGAAAAACAAGGAACCAAGAAATGCAGTGAGCGCGTGACAATCAGACTTATTTCACATGCAGCCAAAGTGATGTTTTGAATAATTAATAAGGGACTTGAAAAAGTAGTGGAGGAGAGTCTTGGCTAGGAAAAGTTTGGCTTTAGACAGAATACGGGCACCAGAGACGCAATAGGGCTCCTACGAATTTTGGGAGTATGGTTTATGGAAAAAGTAAGAGACCCATATATGTGCTTCATCGCTTTAGAAAAGGCGTTTGACTATGTGAGTTGGGACAAGCTGGCGACAATAATGAGGGAAAAGAGAGTGGCCTGGAAAACCAGAAGACTTGTAAATTCATTATATCTTAATCAAGAAACCTCAGTTTAAAGTGAGAGGAAAAAGTACAAACTGGGTCACACTAGGAAAAGGAGTAAGACAAGGATGCTGTCTATCACCTTCCCTTTTCAAACTCTACTTGGAAAATATGATTGACCAACGTTCATTAGATGACAAAGGAGTAGTAATTGGAGGAAGAAGAGTAGGGTGTTTTGTTTGCTGATGACATGGTCCTTCTAGCCACAGGGGAAAAAGCATTACGGGATTTGGTGGACACCATTGAAGCTAACGGTAAAACTATAGAATGGAAACTAACACAAAGAAAACGAAAGCATAGGCACTAGGAGGAAGTAAAGAAATAAAAATTATGCTGAATGGAGAAGTATTAGAACAGGTGCAAGATTTTAGGTCTCTAGGAAGCAGGATAGACACCGATTAGGAAGTGCACCACAGAAATTAAAACAAGGATAGCAATGGCAGAAGAGGCATTTTATGACAAAAGGAGGAATTTTCTGCAGCGGTCTGGCCGGAGAACTCAGGAAGATGCAACTACCTGGCAGATTAAAACTGTGTGCCGGGCCGAGACTCGAAGTCGGGACCTTTGCCTTTCGCGGGCAACTGCTCTACCAACTGAGCTGCCCAAGCACGACTCACGCCCCGTCCTCACAGCTTTACTTCTGCCAGTACTTCGTCTCCTACCTTCCAAACTTTACGGAAGCTCTCCTGCGAACCTTGCAGAACTAGCACTCCTGAAAGATAGGATATTGCGGAGACAAGGCTTAGCCACAGCCTGGGGGATGTTTCCAGAATGAGATTTTCACTCTGCAGCGGAGTGTGCGCTGATAAGAAACTTCCTGGCAGAATAAAACTGTGTGCTAGGCCGAGACTCGAACTCGGGACCTTTGCTTTTCGCGGGCAAGTGCTCTACCAACTGAGTTACCCAAGCACGACTCACTCCACGTCCTCACAGCTTTACTTCTGCCAGTACCTCGTCTCCTACCTTCCAAATTTTACAGAAGCTCTACTGCGAACCTTGCAGAACTAGCACTTCTGAAAGAAAGGATATTGCGGAGTCATGGCTTAGCCACAGCCTGGGGAACAAGCTGCTATACCACCTTCTCGACAGTTTTGTGACCCAGAAGAACAATGGCTTGGGTGGTTGTGCCATTTTGAAGCGCATGTCATCGTTTAGAATGTGCCAGGTAGTGTAAGACTTCCCTATTTATTATCAACAGTAGGGCGTGCAGTGTTTTGGTTCCTACAATGACTTTTCAGCTGCCGCTGGTGGCCGATCAGTTCTAGGCCCTTCAGTTCGGAACCGCGCGACTGCTACGGTTGCAGGTTCGAATCCTGCCTCGGGAATGGATGTGTGTGATGTACTTAGGTTAGTTAAGTTTAATTAGTTCTAAGTTCTAGGGGACTGATGACCTCAGATGTTAAGTCCCATAGAGCTCAGAGCCATTTGAACCTTTTTTTGAATGACTTTGCCTTATGAACAGGTGATACAGTCTGTAACTGACCTTTATGACCAACAAGTGAATGTGGTAGCAGCTATATATCAACTCTTCAATTGCAAAAAACTGTCAGAACAAACTTATCAAGAGGGGGTAATAGATTTGCAGGGTATGATAAGGATATGCAAATTAGAATGTGCTTGCGGTCATTTATGTTTCGATATTATGTTGCGTGATGTGATTGTGTACAATGTACCTGACGTGAAACTCAGAGAAAAGATCTGAAAATAGTCTGATCCATCGTAGATTTCATAGATTTGAGCGGCCAGCTATTGGTTGGGTTGAGTCCCTCGGTTGCGATTGCCCCGTTGTGCACCAGCGGCGTGTGCTATCCTCGTCGAGTAAACAACGCTGCACGCCACGTAAGCAGTTCGCTGGACTTGTAACAACACAGGCGAACAGAATTAAGTCTTACCTTCAACGTTATTCACGACAAAAACGCCAAGACTGCCCCTGACGACAAGTTCAGTGTTACGCTTGTGGTAGGAAAGGACACGTGCAATCAATATGTTTGCAACGGAAGAAACATAAGACTCCGGTTCACTCACAGAAATCTCGTCACAAGTCCCATGTCATTAATGCAGTATATTCAAAGTCTGCAACGAGCATTAGCAAAACTAAAAAGCTTGCCGTTTCTACAGTGATACGCCAGTCAAACAAACTTTTTGTTCATGTACCTCACCTCTTTGTGGGAAACATGTGAAATTTCAGTTGGACACACGTGCCTGTGTCACATTGCTCAATCGTCACACATATGAACCGTTAGGCTCCCCACGCCTATGTAAAACTAGCTTGCAGCTGACGGCTTATAATGGACAAGACATTCCCATTCTTGGAACATGTACTTTGCCTGCTATGTATCGCTCGCAAATGAGAACAGTGACTTTGACAGTGCTACAATCACGCGAATGTGAGAAGATATTTGGTCTTCATTGTTTTTATTCGTTTGGCTTTAACATTCAGGACAATGTCTTGTAAATGTCTGCATTCAATGTAAAAGACAGTGTCACTAGCTAGCTAAAAGAATTCCCGGAACTCTTTTCTGAAGGTTTGGCAAGGCTAACAATTTTGTTGCACATATTACTCTCAAAGCTAAAACTGAGCCACAATTCTGCCGGGACAGAACGGTTCCCATTGAATTACGGGACAAAGTCGCTGCTGAACTTGAATTGCAAGATGGCGGACATATTGCGCCCATATAAGTTAGTCAACGGGCAAGTCCACTGGGTTTGCTCCCCAACCCTTCAGTTCGCATTCGCCTCTGTGTTGACATTGCCACGCCCAGAGGCCTCATGGACAAATTAGGCGCTGGACAGTACTTTTCAAAAATTTATATACGCAACGCATATCTTCAAATACCGCTCGATGAAGAGTCTCAAAAAGTTTGTGTAGTAAATACTCATCTGGGATTGTTTAAATATTTGCATTTGCCTTTTGGGAGTGCTTCTGCACACGACATTCTCCATCGGTAGAGCTGACTGCACAAGTGCCAAACTGTTAAAACTATTTGGACGAAATTGTCGTAGCAGGTCGTAAACCTGAAGAACATATTGCAGATTTACGTGCTTTGTTTCGTGTGTTATCTGATGCAGGGCTAAAGTGTGGTCTGGACAAGTGGGATTTCTCTAAACCTGAATTGCAGTAGCTTGGTCATGTCATAAACAGTCAAGGTGTACATCCACTTCAGTCACATTTATTAGTCATACCAGATTTGCCAGTTCCTCGAAACGTCACAGAATTACAGTCAGTTTTAGGGAAAAGGAACTATTATCTTCGGTTCACACCGAATGCTGCACAAATCGCGGTTCCATTGAATCGCTTGCGTCGCAAGAACAGCCTATTTGTTTGGACATATGAGAGCCAAAAAGCTATTTAAAAACTTAATGTAGCATTGGTCAGTGACTGAAGTTTGGTTGTGTTGCAAGTTGACGCTTCCTCTTAAGGAATCGGTGCAGTGCTGTCGCACAGAACTTGTGATAAAGATAGGCGTATCGCTTTCGCATCGAAAGTGTTCTCCAAGGCTCAGTGTCACTATTCAGAAGTAGAGAAAGGGGTATATTCTACTTAGTAACGTATCAGAGGCTCTGCAGTCCTTGTTTCATCCGAAGAAACGGGTTCCTCTACGGACTGCCCAAAAATTGCCGAGATGGGCTTTGTTGTTGTCTCAATACCAGTACGCCCGACCGCGCAATAGGTAATGCGGACGCACTTTCACGTCTTTCCATTGGCCCTGTTACTCTGACGCTGCTACTGCATCTTGCTGCCACAATGATGCTCAGGTTACTGAATTGTTTCAGTTTTTTCCGCTGAACTACAAGGAAATTGCACAGGCCACGGAAGCTGATCCAGATTTGAAAGTTTTGCTAACCAACATTTGCACATCTCGACCTCACTCACTGCACAGCATAAAGAACTCTATAGTGCGCCGACTCTTTGCACCTCGGCATAGTCTCGCTGTACAGAAAGGTGTAAATCTTGTGCAAAATGACAGTGGACAGTTACGTGTGACACTGTGACATCTGTGTGTCCATACCCTGCCAAGTACAGTGTCAAGCATTGCGGCTGTTTCTCCCCTCTACCTCTCGCACCCACGCGATGGATCATCGCTGGCGGAATTGCTTCACGGCTGCCGCCAACGGACACTGCACCACCTGCCCCCACCTTCCTTAGCATCCAGCGCCGAAGGAAGGCCGCAGGTATCGCTTCGCGCTGCGTGTTATTGTTTTTTACAGTGCCTTCAGCGGCAGCAGACGGTGGGCACGAGGCGAGATCGTCAGTCGGCTTGGCGCTTGCATGTATCTTCTTTCAGGTCCAGATGGCTTGCAGCGCCGCCATGAAAATCAACTTCGCCACTGTCAGTCTCTATTCCCTTAGATTAACGGAACCCGAGGACAGCGCACCCACGGCAGCCGCCTGAGCGTGTCATCACGACACCGCGGGCGACCCCTTGGAGACGGAGCCTTCGCCTCCTCCGCCCCCTCTCCTCCTACCGATAGAACTGGACCCGCCCACACCGCAGCAGCCGCCACCTTCTTAATCTGGTTCATGGCAGTAGGAAGTGGACGCGAACCCTTCTGGTCGTTTTCCAGGGGACGTTTCCGCCAGAGTGCAGGCCGGATGGCGGAGTACGACCAGAAGCTTGACGTCCCCTGTAGCCATAGCTTCCGCCCCGCCAATGCACCCACACTCCTGCCTCCCCACTGTGATCACATTCAAATGGTTCAAATGGCTCTGAGCACTATGGGACTCAACGGCTGAGGTCATTAGTCTCCTAGAACTTAGAACTAGTTAAACCTAACTGACCTAAGGACATCACAAACATCCATGCCCGAGGCAGGATTCGAACCTGCGACCATAGCGGTCTTGCGGTTCCAGACTGCAGCGCCTTTAACCGCACGGCCACTTCGGCCGGCTGATCACATTCCCTACACGAAGACGGTCCGTCGCTTTGGGGGGGGGGGGGGGGGGGGAGGAACGGTGTGACGACGTTAGCCAATAGCCCACTGACTAGGACTGCACGACAACAGGAATGGCCTCTACAAGAAGAGAACATAAGCGCCGCTCCTGCCAGTATTCGGGCAGTACTAGGAGAGCACTGTGATAGCAGTGACGTGTGATCCATACCAACTGATTCCATGGACCTTGTATACAGCAAAGGACTCTGACTTGTTTGCATGTCGCCCATCGCTAGCATCCTTTAGGCACCGTGAAAAAGACGTGTGGGCAGGACCCCCCAGCTTCCGCATTGTCCCGTAGTCTGTCCGAGATTCTATCGCAGAGGATGTGGCGGATCGGGCAGAAGCAAGCGGTGTGTCACTATCTGCACTAGATACTAGTCACATACGTCCCTACTTTAGCTCAAGGCAACTTCTCTGAATCTCCTGTGTGACACTGTGATGTTAAGTTGGTACCACTAAACTGTTCTCAGGGTCTGACGGAGAGTATTTGAAATGTTCATGAAGTCTTGATTACTAATTTCACTTTCATACAGAATGATAAAGAAGGTGAGGAAAAATAAATGGACGAGTGTATTCTCCTTCACCACGGGCTGAGTGACTAATCTCCAGTAGTATACAAAAATTACAATTACCTAAAATTATCCGCTGGTATCGGACAGTGGCATATATTGCACATAAACTACCTAAACACCATGAAAGTCGGACTAATTCTCCCTTTTCAGGCTTTTCCCTATGAGTGTTGGCGAATGATGCATTGGCTGACCACACGAGTGGTGATCAAAGAGAAGCTATAATACCTCTATTGCTTATTGCACAACATTTTAAGCAATGTCCGCCTCAAAAAATCTTCTCTGCAGTTCCCACAATTTCTTCCACTTCAGGAAATCCTCTTGATATGCATTTTTGGAATGGTGTGCAGTTCTCTTATAGCATTATCCTGAATCTCCCCTGTGGCTTGGAAACGACATAATTTCAACGTTATTGTAAATTGGCGAAACAGAAAAAGTCTGCTTTCGGTACGTCCAGAGAATACGGTGAATGGAGCCCAACGAGAATTTAATGTTTTTTAGATAGCTGAAGACAAGGAGTCCCGCGTGAGCCGTTTCATTGTCACGGTGCAACTTCCAAGTCCCGTTTTTCCCACAAGTGAGGCGCTTCCTGTTGGCAACGTCCTATATGCCGTCTAGTATTCGCCAGAAACTTCTCGGCCAGTTACCAACGACTTCTCTCAATCACAGCATGAACTCTCTCGACAAGGTCATCAGCTGTTGTTGTGGATGCTGTCCACGCTTGGGATTACCACCGACCGATATCCGCCCTGTTTAAAACGCTTAAACCGCTCATAGCACTACGTGCGATTCATACAGTCCTCAACGAATGCTTGGCGAAACAACTTTTGCCAATTTGTTGCAAAATTTCAGACGTACACACATAGACATACACATGAGTTGGCCTTCAAGCTCTTTCATTGTCACTTTGGCATTAATCTAACCAGCAGCTTGTACGGGGGATCACTTCAACGACTATAGATCGCTTACTAGAAATCAGAGCGAAACGTGGTAAACGGCTGCTTTTTGTCTAAACCTAACGCCACGTGCGTTAAGAAACCGCAGCGCTCTTCCTCCAGCGTTTGGGCGCTGTTTCAAAAGTTCGGTTTCGTTTTGAACACTCCTCGTGCTTAACATTACCAGAGCCCGTAAGTGGTTTCTTTAGTGGTTGCTGAAGCCTCAGTCATCTGGGTAGCAGCATGGCCTGATCTTTCTCAGAGCCCTGATTCGAAATCCCTCTCTTGGGTAAGCATCCCCTGGGCGTCTCCGATGGAAGTAACGTTTACAGAGAACTCTCATCGAGAAGAAGAATTTTTACGGTATCTTTTTTTGAGTGTGGGCCTTGGGCATCATTTTGACCAACAGTGAGAGCAAATGTTCCAATCGTCAAACGAGCAGTAGTTTCCCTATCATATGCAATTTTAATATTAATAAACGCTCTTGGAAGTTTCTAGTACTGGAGCTCAGAAACAGGCAACCTGTGACTCCCACAAGTGGGATCTGTTCTCCCTATGCAGAATTACTGGCCTACTCAATATTAGCTACACTTACCATATCTTCGCAGAGTGAATAACAATTCAACTGACATGGCGCCTGCCTCACAAGTGCAGTGAGAATTCACAAAAGAATCGGATGGTCTCTTCTCCAACTCTACTTCACAAATCTTACCCTTGCACGACCCTAGACCGAACGGCTCCAGAATGTGGGCTTTGTGCAGGGCGCAGGGCGTTGCATACTGCACGTCCCATCGTCGTTAGCTCACAACGTGCCACGATGGTGCTAGCGGACACACTGCATTAAACACAGTACTTACCTGTGCTCCGTCACTTAGGGCGCAAACACGCACATTGCCTCTTGTGGAGCTTAGCCCACAAGCAACATACTGGCCTAGCTTTTGCCTGGTTTCTGCTCCCTCTGTCGTACTGGCAGTACCTGTCGTACTGCAGCCACCTGACGTCTGGACGCTCACTTTCCCCTGATGTGCTGTCCTGTATTCAACTGGTAGTCAACAGGATTCCCAACTACGCATTTATCATACTTCCATAATACTGTTGACACACACAGTGGTTACGGTTACTACAAACCACACCACAAGTTGGGAAACGGGGCCAAATTTCTAGTAGTTTACTGTCGAGTTGAGATTTTCACATATGTTTTATTCGTATCTTACATAAACTAGCAGTACGGGAATAAACAGCCTTTTAAACGCGTCGCTAACGGCAATCAAGTAATTTATAGCAACACAACAATTTAATTTTTTTTTAACGCAGAAGCTAGCAGTACGGCAATAAGCTACCTTTTAAAACGCGCCGCTTAAGCCAATGAAAGTAATTTATAGCAATACAACAATTTAAAAAAATTTAAAGAACATTAGTAAACAGGGTACTAAAGTAAATACAGAACTTTGTTAATAAAGTACGATGAGGTAGTGAAGCTACCAACACTGCCATTAAAAAAATTAAACAAGTATCAGCATACACACGATTAATGGCAATAAAAGGAATTTACAAACTTGGAGGAATTTAAAAAAAAATTTAAACAAAATTATCCTGGAATATCATTAGAACATAACAGATATGACGGACCCGTGTAAGGCGGCCGCAAATCACCGACTCAGGGATGGAGGGGGGGGGGGGGTAGTTTTGGGGAAGGAGACCAGACAGCGAGGTCATCGGTCTCATCGGATTAGGGAAGGATGGGGAAGGAAGTCGGCCGTGCCCTTTCAGAGGAACCATCCCGGCATTTGCCTGGAGTGATTTAGGGAAATCACGGAAAACCTAAATCAGGATGGCCGGACGCGGGATTGAACCGTCGTCATCCCGAATGCGAGTCCAGTGTCTAACCACTGCGCCACCTCGCTCGGTGACTCAGGGATGCTCAGGCTATACAGAATACTGACCAATTTAAATACGCTCGTAAACACAATCGCCACTCTCAGGCTGATCACTGCACCGACTTTTAGCCAGCGTAAACTTGTTATAAGATGGCTTAACTTGCTGACAGAATTAGAGATAACCTCATGCCAGGAAATATTATACCACACAGTCCTGAATGAGCGACCACATAATCAACCAACAAGAAGCATGAGTTTACTCATAACCCACGACAGAATAGCGAAAAAATTTAACTGCCAAAACTACACCTCCCATCGGACAGTAACGAGAGGAGGAGGAAAGATCACTGTCTTCAATTACCCCGGTGCCAGGGACAGGAAACCCGGTCGCCGGAGGCCACAAGGCAGAAGAGACGCTGCTTACACAAAATTATTACTTAATGATTAAACCTTCCACGAACTTGAACTTGCAATTATGCTCGAACAGGCAGTACACGACCTCCGATGGCAAGGATCCACACATCCGACCGCGCACGCGTCGCCAGCCAGCGTACCCAACACGCCACGGTCACGCGATAACACGCTCTGTCACCGAAGTTCACGTCTTCTCTGCAACGTTGACGGGTAGTGACTGCTCCTTCATGTTAGGTGTCTCCTTTTAAACTTCAGTGTTGAAACAGAGGATTTAAAGAAGATTGTTAACGTCCCACCAAGGCGAAATGAACAGCAACTACTCGTGGGGTGATTCTGTATACAACCAACACGCGGGGAGCTCTTCCGTCAACTCGACCCGCTCGTTACACACAACCGACATCCATAAAGTGACGACTCGGTACAACCGACCACGCCTGCTTCGCGCTGGAGAGCCACACTGCCCTCCCGTGTCCACCACACTCTCTCCGCCCCCCCCCCTCCCCCTCCTGCTTCCGCGCCAACGCACGAGGTTACAGCCGGTCAAAGGTCTCACTTCCTCCATAGCAGTTTCCTGGAAGCAAAAACGCAGATATCGCTAGCGGACGGAAAAGACAACCAAGCAGCCACAATGACAGACAACATATCAAACAAACATGTCAGGGGAAGAAAAGGGAAACCAATGCAATCTAAACACAAGGAGTAGCACAAGTCGATACACGGCTCAACTGTATTCTCATTTTTGACTAGAAATCAATTTATATCTCATGGAGTTTGAATATGATAAGTGGCAGTTTTGACAAACACTGTCCCAAAATATCACACCTCCTTTCCTTCGTTCAAAGTTTGTGCTTACATATTTACACTTACACTTGTCATGGGGTAATCACATCAAGGAAATGGGAATTTATCGGCGTTCCTAACGTATGGTATAAATCTTAAATAAGATGCCTCTTGAAACAGCCTCTTGAAGTAGCCACCCTACCGGCCCCAACCATTTGCCCACAACCGCATTCACTTTGCTCTGACATAAAGTACTCACATCTACACAGAACACGGTTATGACCACGACTGACATTTGCATAGGTAGCTTCCGTAGTCAAATACAACAGTGCAACCTGCAGTCTTGGCAAGCGTCTGCATTTAGGGGTTCAAGCGCACATTTCTCACGGCGTTTCCATAATTTTCTTTGTCCCCTGTGGCTGACTCTGCCACTGCATCTGTGAATAACACTATGGTTTTAAAAATGAAAATAACTCTTAATACAATATTAACTTACACTGTGACAATAACTGAGTTCATAAACCTTCGGCCCTTTAACCATGTACAATCTCTCTTTGCATACCCTGACTCCCCACAGTTCCAAAAAGTTATTTTCTGACCGCCTTTCTCTTTGTATCCTTGTGAACTATATACATATCCCCTCCCTCCTTCGGTGGAAAGCTATCTCCTCATTTCCTGATCTATACCTCTCATTATTTTTGCAACCTTCCTTTATGACCTTCCAGCCCCTTCGCGAATCAACGAATTTAACAACGTAAATTTCGCGGACTACCTCTTCTAAATGGGATACGGTTTTAGAGACCGCGGAAAATACGGCACTTCGTCTGTTGTCAAATGTGACACGATGTACCACTCGTTCTTCACTCTGCGAGAGATCCAAAGATCTCACCGCTGATTGCTGAGTTCCTTGTTCAAGACTATGTTGGTTATAGACTATCTGTTCAGCAAGTTCTATCCCGAAATTGCTTTAAAGATTTACTTTTCTGCATGGCCTGTAGTACTTCTTCAGACGAACCATCCTTCACTTTTACTGGTATCAATCTTTACACTTCCAAATCCCTCACTGCCATAGTGGGTCCTCTATTCTTAAATTCAACAATAAAATACGAAAACTTAATTATCTGATGTACAGAATTTAAAAGAGCACTAGTTACCTAAAGTATCAGTAAGCAATTTTGAATTTTTGTAAACAGAGTTTCAGGAAAGGCACGCTCCCCACCAGGACTTCGATCGATCTGTCTGGCCTCATTTCTATGTGGGATTAACTTCATATTGTAAATGTGAAACCATTCAGCAATATTGTTTAATGCTAGTTTCGAAAGATTGTTCCTGGGTTTCATCCGCACTCAAAACGTCACCCATTCTATCTAGAAAATGTCTGATACATGCCTGCAAGCTCCGTACTTGATTCGGCGCACAACCCCATTTCCCATGGCCTCCAAATCTTCCTCAAAGGCGGCTCATACCGTGGCAGTGGTCAAACATACTTCTCTTGGCTTGGTGCTCTGTTGTACGAGAGGTGTGTCACTATTCCGCCGTACTTGCTCAACTTGATCCCGAACGGTCACCTCCGGTTCTGTGCTCCTTCTTTGTAATTGACAAATGAGTTCTCCATTACAAAAATAAGCTGAGTTTCTCATATCAACAGGTATTATGAAAAATATGAAGCAATTGTAGCATCCGAAAGTAACTCCCCTAACAACGAAGACACTGTGCTTTGGCAGAAGAAAAGAAGGCTAGGACCGACTGGTTGAGTTACTAGTTACAAATCTTGCACATTTATTCAGTTAACAAGACAACCTGTAAAACACATAATTTCATCTCGAGTAACTATGCCTTAAAACACTACAGAAAAAACAAAGCTCAGACATTATTTACTTACACCTCTCGGCAGTAAAAAAAAAAAAAAAAAGAGCTTAACAACTTGAAAACACTGTGCAGAAGTCAGAGCTTCTTAAAATTTAGCTTAATAGTTATAAAATAAATATTTAAGCAGAACATGAAAATAATAACAGTAGCTGACAAATGGGGTGGCGTCCCTCACTGAAATTCAATTATTCTGAATTTAGGTGTCACCCGAAAATACTCAAACCTGCTTCTTTTAAACCTCCAACTGGTTTCAAGACCCATGTTTCACAATATTGGCTCAACATCATTCATCCGCATCATGTATCAAAGGAATCATTTTTCAAAGCATTCACTGAAACAGTTCAGTATTAGAAATAGGACATAACAATACGTTTAATGTACCCCTTTCTGAATATGTCATGTAGCTTAAGTAGAACAGGAAACTTTCACAAAGAAGTACGTTTTAGAACAACACGTAATAAGTCAGAAACAGCCTCACTTGCCACGGGGATCTAATTCAAAATAGCAACATCCCTTAACACGCCAAAAAAATTATATTCACTGTTGCATGTAATCTGATAAATAATGGCCAGTTTATCTACAAACGGATTACCCACAAGAATTGAGTCAGTCCACGTAAGCGAAGGCAGCATTAGTAGACACCAGTTTATTGTGTTTGGTCCAAAATCAATTTTCCACAGCACCGCTTAACTCATAGACCGCTGGGTCACACAATTAAATCGTCAAAATGTCTGACTTCTCAGCCACGTCCGCCCACATAACACCAGCGATCCACAAGTGGAAAACATTCCCGATATGTACTATAGGCTCCACTGCCGGCGCCTGTTGCTTCTCGGACTCCACAGACAACAAAACTCTCGTCTGTTCACAGCCAAGACCATGATCACCGCCTGGATTCACGAGATATCAATCATTCCACAAGAGGGAGCAAACATTTCTTTTCCCAGCGATTCAAAAACAAACTCGTGGCACTCTTGGGACAGCACCTTTTGCTGTCAAACGTCGAAATACATCATTTGTTTATTCAGGACGGCTCTCCCTCAAGTGTTAATAACAGCTTCATGCACTAGGTTTATTTCGTACGTAGCAATGCATGACACAAAACTCATCCGACGTACACTGGCCAGCAACGACATTTTGCAGTGCAAAACATTGTAAATATGTGCGGTAGTGACTTAATTTCGAAATATCTAAATAACTATAGTCTATACCGTAAAGAGATCCAGTTCATTATCAAGCTGCTATGTCAGAGCATGAGGTGGGCTGGAATCTGTTCTTTTTATCAAATAGTTTACTCAGAATCCAATGAGGAAATTTGCATAGTGGAGAACATACACACATCGCATAACACTGATTTTAATTTTTACATGAAAAGTAAATACTAAATTGGGAAAAAATAATCATTAAGTGCAGCTAATTTGGCTTCATTTACACACAACATTACCTAAGTCGACTAAAGCCAGAACACCATCATCCTAAGAAGACTTAGTGCCACGTAATTAATGTTGTCGTAAAGTAACGTGCATGCCGTATTATTGCCATGTGTCTCCCACGTGATAGGTCAGTTGTCACGCTACCTCGGTGACCACTTTACCTGAAGGCACAATACAACATCACGGATAGGCTGCGTCCTCATGTGTTACCTCCCTAGCGACGCTATCGTGGCGCAGTTGTCAGGAACGGCTCGTCCACATATGGCAGGGGTGTCTATGAACTGTCCCAATTCACGTTGAGATACTCCTGAGGCCAGCAATATTCCCAGATCTATCCCAATAGAACTTGTGTGGGACCAGCTCGGACGTCAACTCCTTGCCAGAACCAGTAACCGTGATATCAAGAACCATTCCCAACAGTCGTGGAACAGCTTGGCTCGGGAGAGGATACAACGGATTAATGTCACCCTTCCCAACCGAATCAGTGTATGCATCAAGACCAGAGGGCGTACATCGTCTTACTGACGGGTGGGTTCACACTGCGAAGGTCTTTGCAAATCTGGCGTGATTTTGAAATCACAACAACAACGTCGCACATACTGTCAAGCAGTGAACTTACATTTTGTTTGTGCCTCCCTTTCTAGGTGCTTCACATTTTTTGTCAGGCGGTGTGTATTTAGTACATACTACGGATTATTCCTTCACCGGAGCGTAACGTTAAGGCCAACAGGCGTGCAGTGGGGGTGGGCCCGGTACTGTAGGAGCCTGAAGGAATGAAAAATTTTAGTTATTGCCACTAGCATTTAAAATGAACATGAAATCCGGATAAGTGCGAGAAGTACTTACGTACCGAGGCGTCCGTACAAAATTATGTATAGAGGTGATTTATTCACTCAAGGAATCAAGAACCACGATGATTTTTCCCTATTATCGATACTGAAACAGACAATATATAGCACTACTCATGCCTGACAAAAGGGTATTAACAGATGGAAAGTCAGTTGGATAACAAATGACGAAAAAAATTATTTTTTGTTTGATATAATTACAAATTAACAATTTTCAAATTTTTTTCCTTTGCTTGTACTGTAAAACCTTGCTTCTTGCGAAATTTCATGATTCTACTTCGTCCGAAAGCATCCTACAGGTTATGCGTTTGCGAGTATCAAAGATTGTGACAAAAATGCGCTATGTTTCGACTGCATTGGCTTAGAAGGTTAAATTTCTTACAGCTCTAAGGAACCGTTCACCTTAGTATGTGAAATAAATTTTAAGTTGAAACGTCCAACCCTTCGCGAGAGAAGGGGGTGCTGACAGATGGAAGGATTTACAGTCGGACAACAAATAAGAAAAAAAATTTTTTTTCAGGTCATATAGTTACAGTTTGACAGTCTTCAGATTTCTCCCTTTAGTTATACTGTGAAAATTTGATTCTTGCAAAATTTCATGCTTCCAGGTCAACAAAAAGTACCACACTGGTTACGAGTCAGTTTACGACTATCAAAAAATATTACGTATCTGGCTGCAACTTTTGACTGTATCGACTAGGAAGTTAAATTTGTTACACCGCCAAGGGACGGTATACCCTAAGACGAACATAAATCTCAACTTGATACTTCCAGCCATTCCTGAGAAAAAGTTGTCTTAACAGTCAGGTAACAAACAACTAAAAAATTTTTTTTTGTGTATGGAGCCATCTGGGGATAGTGTATCTGCAGTGAGAAATCCTTCGTCCAGTATCCCGAGGGTCTCAGCGCGGCCTTCAGAGACAAGTACCATCCTCCATACCTATTCGGCAAACAGATCTCTCATGCCATTTCCGCTCACAGCCCCATTCCTCCGACAATGCCCAAGAAATAGTTAGAACGTAGTACCCCTTTCGTCACCCAATATCACCCCACACTGGGACAAATTAAGTACATCCTTCATCAGGGATTTGATTACCTGTTATCTTGCCCTGAAATGAGGGACATACTACCTAGGATCTTCCCCACCAAAACATCCTTGTCCACCACTGTGTCACCCCCAGTCCAAACCTCTTGCCACAGAGATGATACCCTTGAGGAAGACACGTGTGGAAGACTTGCCCTATCCACTCAGCCAGCACTTCCAATCCTGGCACAGACTTATGAGGCCCCATCAGAGACGAGCCAGCTATGAAAGCAGCTATGTCATATACCAGAACTGTTGCAATCATTGTACAGTTTTTTACATTGGTATGACTATGAACCAGATGTCCACCAGAATGAAGGGTCACCTCCAAATTGTGGCCAACAGCAAAGGAGACCATCCTTTGGCACAACATTCAGATGAACATAACATGCTTGTTTTCAATGCCTGGCTTCACTGCCAAAGCCATCTCCCCTCCAACACCAAGTTTTTTTTCTGATTCGCTAGGACAGGAGTTATCCTTACAACACATTCTCCACTCCTGAAACGATCCGGCCTCTGCCTACAGTAACCTACTGTCCCCACTTCCTCCACCCAACACTTTCCACCTTCTCCGCCCTGTCACCTCCTTTCTTCTCTAGCCTTCCAACCACCTTTCGTGTGAACCTCTCTCAATTCAATGCACCCACCCATCTTTCCATACTCGTCTCTTTTCTCGCTTCTTATCACCCCACTCTCACCCCCCTCCCCCCAAATCAACCCTAGCTGACAGCTATCCCACATTGCCATATTGGCCGTCTAGTTTGTGAAAATTTTTCCACACAGCACTCTTCTCTTGCCGCACAAGTACCCTGCTGTCCTTTCCCCTTGCCTGGACCCTCCAGATTGCAGCTTCCATTCAATATGACAGTTGCATTCCAGACTGAGCTGCCAGAGAAGGCGGTCATGTGTGCATGAGGTGTTGTTGTTGTGTGAGAGAAAGTATGTGTGTTACCCTTGCTGACAAAGGGGTTGGCCATAAAAAACTAAAGCGCCATTTCGCTGTGCCTGTCTACAACTCAACGTCCATTTTTATGGTGACGGGAATATATCTTTTCCTTACATTGTTAATATTCCAACCTCGAGTATCCATTTTTTTCTTGAGATGTAATAATAAAGGATGGGAATTTATAGTATCTTCTTGTACATTAAAAAAGCTTTGTCCAGCATACTGATCTTCGAAATACCAGACTGTTATAGACCATCGTTAAGTTTATGTCTATGTATTTAAGTCTCTTTCAAAAATATAACTAAAAACAGAAAGATAGGAACCTGTTCTTTTGAAAAACCAATTATAAAAAAATGTGTTCATTTTTTCAGGTAGTTCTGCAACTAAAGTTTCTCTAATGCACATCCCAAATTATAGAATCGGAAATTATAGAGCTTGATGAAGCGTGTTGTTTGTTCAGAATGCATCGAAAAGTTTATCGTGCTATCGAAACAATTTTGGAGAAGGAATTTCATGAGCTACATCTTTGGCAAAGGAATGGGACATTTCATCACAATTTGAAAATAAAAGACTTCGAAAAATGAAAAAAAAATATTTTCATGAATTGTGTCAGGACAAACGCCTAGTGGATTATAATACGCATTTCAGAAACATTGTTTACAATGGCTGAACTTTACTGTAGCCCTGTTAAAAAGCAGGTTTGAGGACAAGCATAACGTTGATGATTTCCTCTACATAATTTTTACAAAGTTTTTAAATTCTGAGCCCGATGAAGATATTCACAATGCAGCAGTAAATCGTGGAAATGAATATGAGGAGGATTTATCCACTGAATTCTCAGACCAGGTAATAGGTTTCAACAACGCTCTGAGAATACAAATAGCTTCGTTACCCTCTGTAGTTGATGTAACAAAACTACTAGTAATAGAGAATTTAGGTGCAGTTGCTAGCTTTCCAAGCTTATGCACTGCTTTTTCCCTATTTTCAACTATTCCTGTTACTATTTCTTCGTCTGAACGCTCATTTTTTTAGCTGAATTTAATAAAGCACTTCCTGCGGTATTCTATGATCCAAGACAAACTTGGTAAACTTCTTCTCCTCATTTCGAAGGTAAAACTGCTAGATCTCCTCATTTCGAAAGTGAAACCGCTAGAGCCACTGATGTCAGCGAAATCATTAAGACCTTCGTACCACCGAAAGCACTACAAATGGTCCTGTTTCATTAGAGATCAAGGTGTAAACAGTGATGTTTTATAACTACACGTACATCAAACAACAAATGGAAGAATCGGCTTATACTTATTGATGCTAAGTGTGAGTCACTTTAGTGTACTTAAATTTTAATATCATTTAGCGGTTTTAATAATTTTGTCTAATATTTCGAAAATAGTAAACTACTAATGCCTTTATCTGTATTATATGGGATTATGCTACAAATTGCTACATTTATACTTCTATCTGCTGTAACTTGAGTTTAGTTTGTTACTGATAGATTACTGATTTTATATTACGGGGCCCGGAAATTTTATAGGCGGGCCCGTATCGCGTACGCTACGCATCTAAACGTTTTTGCGTACAAGTACGCAACCATAAGGAATCAACAGCAGGCATGGATAAATAGATACGAAATAATAGTTTGTGGAATGGTACGGCCGGCGGGCTGCGGCAAAAGCGGACAGCGTGGATGAACTCGCAGCACTGTCGCTAGCGACTGCTCCATTGTGACGAAACAATCGAACAGAGTCATTCAAAGCGGAGTGGAGATCTGTGACGGCATGTCACTCGCCGAAAGCCGCCAACGGTTCTCTGAGCTTCTGTCTGCTCGCCGACATACTCGCTGCTGAGCACAGTATGAAAGCTTCTGGACACATTATCGACGAACATCTCTTAAAGTGCTGAATGAAATGCCAAGTCCTCTTATCCATCTGTAAGGAAGACTTTCACCTGTTTTACGGCCAGCAAATCACAGAATATCGTTGAAGAATAAACGTACCAAGCCAGTTCTATTCAAATAACATGTAGCACGGTATTAAGTCAGAAACAATGGTTTAATTTAATTCTGAAGTGAACAAAAAATACTCTCTGATTGCACTGATTTCAGTTCTGTTATTAATGTTTTTCTGTACGAACTTTTTTTGGTAAGACGGGACAGTTGAACACACGTGTCACAACCATCTGGCTGTTATTCTGGACCTTACTCATTCTTGATATAGATCATATTTGTACTGTTACATGTGGTTTTGTAGTTCTCAGAAATGAATTCCCGCAAGTGTTTGAATAACCCTGATTTATTCCGTTATGTTTGTGGTAGCTACGTAACAGCTAAGCAAAGACAGGGTTTTAGTAGTTTCTTGAAAAATATCTACGACGCTAACATTGGTATAAGAATTGGTC
This sequence comes from Schistocerca americana, assembly GCF_021461395.2. NCBI lineage: Eukaryota > Metazoa > Arthropoda > Insecta > Orthoptera > Acrididae > Schistocerca > Schistocerca americana. The sequence goes on along the minus strand of NC_060121.1, from coordinate 167,134,435 downwards.
ATCGACACAAAAGATGTACACTGCGCAAGGCATGCCGTACATGGGTTCAGGGAATGAGAGTGTGCAAAAATGAGAAGAAAAAATCAATGCCTTTTGCAAGTCCCATGGTTTGGATGACGTAGACGATTCTTAATTTTGAAAGGTTGACAATGAAGGTCATAACGTAAAAAGTAAGAATGAAACAAAATATCCTAAAATCTCTCCGGTCTTCCGACCAGTTAAGAATAATAAATCTCTCCCTACTCTACCGCCCATTCAAGATTTGCAACAGGAGAGCAGCACAGAAAACAAATGCGATGATGCTGAAAGCAGGAAGAAGTTTCCGCAGCAGAAAGTCAAAACAAACTCCGTGATTTAACTCGTGGCTTGAATCTGAAAACGGATGCCACAGAATTTCTGGAATCAAAATTGAAAAGAAAACCTCTTCCACTACCGAAGCATCATTCTCTTGGTAGAGGAACAAAGAAAGGCAGTTAATAAAACTCTTTAATGAAGGAAACCACGTAGATTTTTACTGTGGTGATCAGAGTTTACTGGAATTTTTAAGGTCACTTATGCACCAAGTCAGTGGAATGTTGTGAGTCCTGAGTTTCTCCTGGCGTATACAACTTTCAAATAACTTCCGGGAATTCAGCCAGGTAACACTTTCAGCGACCGCCGATATTTCGGCCGGAGAACACCCCGCCATTGTCAAGGCAAACTGCAACGGACTGGCGGCGTACATGCAAATTTAATACCTCGGTTCTCGGACAGAAGCAGGAAAGATAACACACACACACTGAACACTAGTGCCACCAAAGATGACCAAAGTCAGAGCTATCGATAGTGAGACTATGAATTCGCACGTGACGCAGCATTGACTCTGTTCCTCTGTTTTTTGACAAGGGAGAGAGCCGGATTCCAAACAGAGTTTAAACAGAAACCTCCATCCCTTTTAACGAGGTTGCTCACTAATTTAATCTCAAGTGCCTCCTTAATAACACTGTCCCAACAGCTGGACGTGCATGCCAATATCTCGGTGTTATTATATAACATGGGGTGACCAGTATCCAAGCAATGTTCGGCAATAGCAGATCTACTTGGCTGCTGTAATCGTGTGTGCCGTTTTGACGACGCAACCTTATCCGTGCTAGGGAAGGGTTTAAATTTTGCACCCACTCCGAAGAATTTGCCGGTAGTTGATTTTATTAGTTCAATTGAACAGGCAGTCTGCAAATTACCTCCTGACGCTGCAGAGGAAGTTAGGAGGGAGGCATGCCGTGTTTTGACTAGGGCTCGTCCACCCAAGAGTAATGTAACAGCACAGGGAGGGCTGCTTTACGCTCTCTCAAAGTTGATCCCAGTATTGTTATTTTATCTGCTGACAAGGGCAATGCCACCGTTGTTTTAAATAAACATGATTATGTACAAAAGATGCAACGTTTACTATCTGATTCATCGTATCGCAGAATCGATGCTGACCCCACGAAAAGTGTTGAGAGAAAAACCAACAGCCTCCTGAAGAAAAGTGGTTTGTTGCAGGACACAATCAAGAGGCTTAACACCTATAGTGCTGTTCCCCCTAGGTTATATGGCCTTCCAAAGGTTCATAAGGAAGGGGTTCCTTTCCGTCCTATAGTGAGTAACATCGCCGCTCCGACATATCGTGTATCCAAGCATCTTGCTTCTCTGTTGAGTCCACAAGTAGGACGGTGTGAACATCATATCAGGAACTCAGCTGATTTTTTACGTCGTTTGGAGGGACTGAGGCTGAATGACTCTGATATTTTAGTGAGTTTCGATGTGGTCTCTCTCTTCACTCGTGTTCCTCTGTCTGACTCGTTGCGGTTAATTGAAGCCAGGTTTGGTGCTGATTGAACTAATCTCTTTAGGCATGTGTTGACATCCACTTACTTTTTATTTAATGACCAGTATTACGAGCAGACAAATGGAGTTGCGATGGGTAGTCCGTTGTCTCCTGTGATCGCAAATGTGTTTATGGAAGACTTCGAGGAACGTGCATTGGAGTCGGCGCCTTTAAAACCCGCCTCTTTCTTTAGATACGTTGACGATACCTTCGTTGTTTGGCCTCACGGTAGGGAGAATTTGAATGTCTTTCTAGAACATCTGAACTCGATCCACCCGAACATTCGTTTTACGATGGAGGTGGAAGAGGATGGTTGCCTTCCCTTTCTCGACATGTTCGTTAGGAGGAAGGATGATGGATCATTGGGATATGCAGTCTACAGGAAACGTACTCACACCGACTTGTACTTACAAGCTAATAGTTGTCACCATTCGGCTCAGCGTGAAGGGGTACTTCGTACCTTGGTACACAGGGCACATGTAGTTTCTGACGCTGAGACTTTGCCAGCTGAGCTGTCCCATCTTGAAGTTACATTTCGTCAAAATGGTTATAGTGATAGACAGATTGAATGTGCGTTGCGCTATCGTCCAACTGTACTTCGGGTGATTGATGATAATTCTGAGTCAACACCTAAATCTACTGCCTTTTTGCCTTACGTAGGAAACACGTCCAATAAGATCGGTCGTATTTTACAGAAATACGATGTGAAATGTGTGTTCCGACCTCCATCTAAAATTAGAGCACTTTTGAGTTCCGTTAAGGATGATCTTGGACTGCGTGAGGCGGGTGTATATCGTATTCCTTGTAGCTGCTGCCTGGCATATAATGGTCAAACTATGAGGACCATGGGGGACAGATGTACTGAGCATAAACGGCACACACGATTACAGAAGCCAAGTAGATCTGCTATTGCTGAACAGTGCTTTGATACTGGTCACCCCATGTTATATAATAACACCGAGATATTGGCATGCATGTCCAGCTATTGGGACGGTGTTATTAAGGAGGCACTTGAGATCAAATTAGCGAGCAACCTCGTTAAAAGGGATGGAGGTTTCTGTTTAAACCCTGTTTGGAATCCGGCTCTCTCCCTTGTCAAAAAACAGAGGAACAGAGTCAATGCTGCGTCACGTGCGAATTCATAGTCTCACTATCGATAGCTCTGACTTTGGTCATCTTTGGTGGCACTAGTGTTCAGTGTGTGTGTGTTATCTTTCCTGCTTCTGTCCGAGAACCGAGGTATTAAATTTGCATGTACGCCGCCAGTCCGTTGCAGTTTGCCTTGACAATGGCGGGGTGTTCTCCGACCAAAATATCGGCGGTCGCTGAAAGTGTTACCTGGCTGAATTCCCGGAAGTTATTTGACAGTGGAATGTTGTTTACAGACTCGTCAAAACATAGACTGAAAGGTGTACTTGTACGTAACGGAAATTCTTTTTGGCTCAGTAGCTGTTGTGCTTTCCGTACACCATAAGGAGACGTATGGTGAAAGTAGGTGGTATATTATTTGGTCAAAAATATCACTACACAGATAAGCAGTGTTTCAGTTGTGAGTGAGACAGCCGAGCCAAATACAAAGACTGGAAGGTAAGTAGCTGACCCAAGAGATAAACCATCCCATCAAGTTCACATAATATAACGGATGAACCAACCGTTCAACCAAGCAAGAGACTATTACCCCCTCTTCAAACCAGCTTGGATTAAGGAAACAATTCACTAAATCACTTCCAAAAGATGGTGACTGCATCCTGAACTTGGTAACAGATTTCCGAAAAGTATCTTAGCATCTGCCGTCCGGTGACACCTCAGTGGCGTCGTGCGTGAAATGGCGGACAACTGCCGGCGACGCCACTGTGGTGTCTTGTGCATAGTATCGCGCAGTGGCCGACGGCAGCACTTTAGTATTTTTTACATTCTGTCTGTGTTTTATTTAGGTAACAATAAGTTACACACATCAACAAGTTTTTCGTTTTTATAATAGCTTGTGTTCTCTCATCATGGCAGACGAAAGAGACGAAACGATTACTTACGATGAATGAGCAGAGCAAAACTTGGAGGTTGACAGGCACGTCCCATCATGATCCGGTTGACAGACTTTCCGGCCACATAAAGCTGCACCAACTAATAGGCCTACTTATTTCCGAAACGAATAAACGAAAAAGATGAAACAATCATGTATGTTCCAAAAACAAAATAAAACAGAACAACAAACTTTACGTGCGAGTGTTGTGGAGTTGCGTTGCATCTTGGAGACTGTTTTGCTGGATATCATATTAAAGAGAAATGCTACACTACTGGCCATTAAAATTGCTACCCCAACAAGAAATGCAGATGATAAAGAGGTATTCATTGGACGAACATACTAGAACTGACATGTGATTACATTTTCACGCAATTTGGGTGCACAGATCCTGAGAAATCAGTACCCAGAACAACCACTTCTGGCCGTAATAACGGCCTTGATACGCCTGGGCATTGTTTCAAAAAGAGCTTGGATGGCGTGTACAGGTACAGCTGCCCATGCAGCTTCAACACGTTACCACAGTTCATCAAGAGTAGTGACTGCCGTATTGTGACGAGCCAGTTGCTCGGCCAGACGTTTTCAGTTGGTGAGAGATCTGGATAATGTACTGGCCAGGAAAGCAGTCGTACATTTTCTGTATCCAGAAAGGCTCCTACAGGACCTGCAACATGCGGTCATACATTATCTTGCTGAAATGTAGCGTTTCGCAGGGATCGAATGAAGGGTAGAGCCACGGGTCGCAACACATCTGAAATGTAACGTCCACTGTTCAAAGTGCCGTCAATGCGAACAAGAGGTGACCGAGACGTGTAACTAATAGCACCCCATACCATCACGACGGGTGATACGCCAGTATGGCGATGACGAATACACGCTTCCAATGTGAGTTCACCGCGATGACGCCAAACACGGATGCGACCATCAGGATGCCGTAAAAAGAACCTAGATTCATCCGAAAAAATGACGTTTTGCCATTCGTGTACAAAAGTTCGTCGTTGAGTACACCATCGCATGCGCTCCTGTCTGTGATGCAGCGTCAGGGGTAACCGCAGACATGGTCTCCGAGCTGATTGTCCATGCTGCTGTAAACTTCGTTGAACTGTTTGTGCAGATGTTTGTAGCCTTGCAAACGTCCCCATCTGTTGACTCAGCGATCGAGAGGTGGCTGCACGATGCGTTACAGCCATGCGGATAAGATGATTGTCATGTCGACTTCTAGTGATACGAGGCGGTTGGGATCAAGCACGGCGTTCCGTATTACCCTCCTGAACCCACCGATTCCATATTCTGCTAACAGTCATTGGATCTCGAACAACGCGAGCAGCAATGTCGCGATACGATAAACCGCAATTGCGATAGGCTACAATCCGACCTTTATCAAAGTCGGAAACGTGATGGTAAGCATTTCTCCTCCTTACACGAGGCACCATAACAACGTTTCACCAGGCAACGCCCGCCAACTGCTGTTTGTGTATGAGAAATCGGTTGGAAACTTTCCTCATGTCAGCACGTTGTAGGTGTCGCTACCGGCGCCAACCTTGTGTGAATGCTCTGAAAAGGTAATCATTTGCATATCACAGCAATTTCTCCCTGTCAGTTAAATTTCGCGTCTGTAGCACGTCATCTTCGTGGTGTAGCATTTTTATGGCCAGTAGTGTAAGTACCAAAGACAATGCAAATAAACAAATACGTGGAACAGACAAATTTTGTATTTATTTATATATATCTTCAAAATTTCATGAAAGTAGGGGAACAAGGTTGAGAACTTAAGAGAACTAAAGATTAGAGTAGTAAAACTTCACAATTTTTAATCGCCCGATAACGTCAAGAACGGCCGGCGACAAGCCAAGTACTCCGATTCAGCGCTGCAGGCGCCAAGCGAATGAATTTCTACGAGACGAGCGGACGGCATTGTTATAAGAAAAATTTCGAGAAAGGATCTTCGTGGAGCCTCAGATCAGACATTTAATGAAACATAGTTTGTCTGGAAGTTGAAACCGATGGAATAATAGGTTTTGTTTCTTTAAAGAAGTAGCGGCCAACTAAATGTTCAAATGTGTGTGAATTCGTAGGGGACCAACTGCTGAGGTCATCGGTCCCTAGACTTACACACTACTTAAACTGACTTTTGCTAAGAACAACACACACACCCATGCGCGATGGAGGACTCGAACCCCCGGCGAGAGGGGCCGCACTATCCGTAACATGCCGCCTCAAACCAGCGGCCAGCAACAACAGACATTAAAATTATGAAACTGTGGTTAAAGAAATGTTGCAGAATATCATGACAGGATTTAACTCGAGTGTGACGCTTCATTTTCTATATTCACCTACCGATTTTCTATCTGTGATTTTTCGCAATGTCGGTAACTCACAAGGAGAACGATTCAACGAATACATCTACGAGACGGAAAAGAAGAGGTTAAACGAATATAAACATGATGACTGAGCAGAGTACATTTATATGCTAAACAGCGGTGGTACTGTTGAAGGAACACAGTCCATTTCAGAAAGAAATGGATGCAGGGAAATCAGATAAGGGAGACTAAATTATCCTACATGTAATCTGTTTTTGTAAAAATTATTAACATTTTTAAGTGAACATGTACCATTCTCTACTCCAATGCAGTGTATAGTTATACTACACAAGGTTAAAAAGTAAATAATTTATTTTTAATGCAATTAATAATTCCTTGTTAGAACAAAAGATTATTCCATCTAAAACTACGTAGGTGACTTGTAGAAAACCCTGTCTTGATACAGGAAAACCAAATTCAGTGTTGAAATCAGCACGAAAAATACTTTTAAATATCACGCTACAATCAAACCGTCGTTCCACAAGTTTTAAAATGCAGCTTAGTGTCATAAATGCAGTAAAGGTGGCCTGGAGCAACCATAACCACGTTAATCTAGAACGATTACAATACATAGACTGACTAATACAGTGACCAAATTTTCTTCTGTCTGTGAGAGAACGGCAGGCGGTGGATTTCTGTCGTTTTAGATTATTGTTTAGCACCTCCATTGCGTTTAAATGTCTCCTGAGTACCGAATTCTGTGGAACTCTTAACCGTGGTGGCGTCTCGGACGTTCTTATAATGAAATAAAATTTTCGCAAATTTACTAAAAGCGATTTCTCTCTTATTGTCATCATCCCATCATCTCATGAAAACCTGCCTAAGGAATGGATTGTTTGGTAAACGTACTTATTTTTCCCACAGGTCTTATAGCTGATGTCTAAATTAATAGGAACCCTATGCCAGAATCCCTACAGTATGTGCAACCGAAAATAATAAGAAACGTGTGGCTAATGCTTGATGGCCAATCAGCTTATCTTGTTCTTATTTTGTTAGATGTGCGTCACATGAAATGTTGATTTCACCACCTCCTGGGCCACTTAAGTCAGGGGCGGTCAACCTTTCTTACGTGCCGCCCACTTTTGTATCTCTGTTAGTAGCAAAATTTTCTAACAGCTCACCATTTCCACAGCACAGGTGATTTATAAACTAGGTAAGTAACATTATGTAACTTGTAAAGCAAATTTACTGCAATTTAAAGCATATAATAATTACTTACCAATTACTTCGTGCCAAAATTTTATGAAAATCTAATGAAAATGTCCCTTCTGCCTGCTGTCCACCTTGAAATCTCCAATTCTCATTAGTGAGCGGCATTTACCAGATTGACCATCAGTGATTTAAATGAACTGAGTTATGCGGCAGGCACCCTATTGTAGAGACAAAAGCAAAATCTTATGTCGTTAGGAACTTTCACCTTGGGTGGATGGTGTCATTTCCAATGAAAAGGAAGGAAGAAAGTAGCCATAGCAAATAGTATCTTATGAAAAAATAAGTAAATGAGAAAACATTGAAAGCGATATCCTCAACGTTCAGTACATGACCCAATCCACTGGACCTACTGAAATGGCTTACGACAGTCGTCGTACTAATGTTCAGTAATTCTGCTGTTTGGCCGGCCGGTGTGGCCGTGCGGTTCTGGGCGCTTCAGTCAGGAATCGCGTGACCGCTACGGACGTAGGTTCGAATCCTGCCTCGGGCATGGATGTGTGGGATGTCCTTAGTTTAGTTCGGTTTAATTAGTTCTAAATTCTTGGCGACTGATGACCTCAGAAGTTAAGTCGCATAGTGCTCAGAGCCATTTACACCATTTGACCAGTTCTGCTGTTTACTTCTGGCACAAGTTGACAGATAAAGGACTTAGACACCTCCACAGCGAGGACAATAATGGAAGTGGCTTACAACTGGTTCACAGCAAACATCATAATACTGAATATTATGCGGACTCTCATTGCGAAGTCCGAAAGAAACTGGAATTCCTTGCAGGTACCAAAAGTATAGATCAGTAGGTATTCGCTACATAAATCTCTTTAAATGAAATTCCTAGGTATCCTGACGGATAATAAACTGAGGCGGTTACTTTAACTTTCAGTGACTTGAATATCTCTGACATTTTCACAACAGGAGAAAGCAGTCTTAATCTGTAAAATTATAAAAATTTTAAGAACTTTCTGTAAAACTTCAAAAAACTTTCAAAATTTTCTATATATTGCCTCAAACGAATTTGACACTAAACATTTCTTTACAAAATGATGACCAATGTCGGTAGCTTATATATCATCTTCAAATCTGAGAACAGACAAACCAAAAGAATAACTTCCCTAAGCAACTTTGAACCACTTCTAGTGCCTGGCGACTGCTCACATCGTTGAAAGGTGAAGGCTGGATTAGAGGAGAACTGAAAATTTCCGTAGTCCGAATTGAATTCAGTTTTCCGACCTCATGGTGTCCAGGAGCGCCCTTTGCCACTAGATTACCAGGTCCGACCACTGGATTACCAGGCCCAACACCTCAGCAATGTAACAGTACTACCAGCAATTGTCAACATAGGTACATTAGCATCATTCGTGTCTGCCCCCGGTAGCTGAGTGGCAGCAACTCAGCGTGTTCGGTCAGAGGGTTAGCTGCCCTCTATAATAAAAAAAACTGAGTAAATGGATCAACGACGAACTGAAACGGATGTCTTGTGACATCCGCCCCGAGCAGATGCAACGAACGAAAACGAACAAAATGAGATAAAAAAAAAGTGGTCACCGTGGCAGAATGTCAATCCTAAGGGCCTGGGTTCGATTCCCGGCTGTCGGATATATTCTCCGCTCAGGGACTGTGTGTTGTGTTGTTCTAATCATCATCATTTCATCCCCATCGACGCGCAAGTCGCCGAAGTGGCGTAAAATCGAAAGACTTGCACCAGGCGAACGGTCTACCCGACGGGAGGCCCTCGTCACACGACATTAGTATTATTGGCATCATTCGTAATTTGTGACTGCAGTGGTTTGGTTATGCTTTTAATGTGTAGTTCACTTGTCCCACATCGATAGAGCCTCTCCACCCTGATGTCTTTTACGAAGTACGATTTGAGACTGAATGACTAAGTTTAGCCTTGTAATGCTAAGTGGAGCAATATACTGCACAAACTATCTTTGTCCAATTACAGTAGAAAATTCGTTCCTTTGGTCAGAAAGGCGTAGAGACTGATAAATTTTACTTTTGATGATTGTATTATCTCGTACACACTTTCATGGACACATACATAAGTTTAGTTTGTTGCTGAAAGACTTAATGCGTCTTACAGTCTTTCTCTTTGCGCCACTGTTTAATCAAAAGACCAGAGGCGATCAGTGTGTGTCTATGCTCACAGTCTGCGCCAGTTAACAGCGTTTTACTGCGCTGATACCAGATTTTATGCGACCGCACGGAGATGGCGGTTGCTGTTACGGACAAAGCCCGCGACCACACAGAAGGTATCGAGGTCTGAGCGTGCGTCGCCAACGGTCTCATCTAAATGCTAATCCCGGGACACCGACTTCAGTGCGCCAGCCAATCTCGCAGGCTTTGTGCTTTATGGCAAATACTGCTCCCAGTGTTAACTGCGGCGGACTTCAGGTCTCCCCATTACCCGAACATTGAAAACGACCTTCCAAATTTAGTCGGATTATCTCGTATTCTAGCACTGCGCACGCGTTTTTGCAGTGCCACCTAATGATTCTTTGCAGATTTGAGTGTGACACGTGACCATTCGACTTCTGCAATAACATCATCTTCGTTGGTCCCTACTTAGTTTTACAAATTCATTCACGAATGCAAGACAGTGTGTCTTCTAAAGCATGTAGATATGTTGCTATATTTTTGTTGTTATCTTATTTCTGGGTAACATTTAACTTTTGGGGGCGTAAGTTTCTTAAGGTCGAATTACTATTTAGTTCTGATTACTATTTTGTTATCTTATTATTCCATACTGGGGAACACCAAATTTCAGGCATTACCTCTCACCCCGAACAAGTCAGTGACTGACGTTCTTCACTCACCGATCGAGAGCTGCGGCGTTTGCGTATATGTGTCAATGCTAACAGACAAGCAACACTGCGTGAAATAACCGTAGAAATCAATTTGAAAAGTACGACTTACGTGTCCGTTAGGACAATGCGACGAAATTTTGGCGACAAGGGTATGGCAGTAGACGATCTATCCAAGTGGCTTTGATAACAGTACGACGTGGCCTACAGTGCTCTACTGGACTGGTGACCATATTGGTCGGACCGTAGGCGACTGGAAAATCGTACCATTGAAGATCCCGATTTCTGCTGGTAGGAGGCTATGGTAGAGTTAGTGTGTAGCGCAGACACCACGCAACCATGAAACCAGATTGTTGGCTGCTTGGAGACGATTTGCAGCCATTCATGGACTTCACGCCCCGAAATAGTGATGTAATTTTTATGCATGACAATAAACCATGTCACAGGGGCCAAAATTGTTCGCCATTTGTTTGAAAAACATACTGGACAGTTCTAGTGAATGATCTGACCACACACATCGCTCGACGTGAATATCATCGAACAGTTATAGGACATAATCGAGATGTCGGTTCGTGCACAAAGTCCTTCACCGGCAACACTGTCGAAGTTATGGACGGCTAGAGAAACAGCATGGCTCAATATTTCTCCAGGGGACTTCAAACGACTTGTTGAGTCCATGCCACGTGGAGTTGTTGCACTACGTCGGGCAAAATGAGGTCCGACACGAAATTATGAGGTATCCAATGACGTTTGTCACTTCACTGTAATTCATTTCATTATGTTTTCGTTTATTTTACTCAATTTTGTTCTATTTTCATTTCAGTTTATTTAGGTTATCGTGGCCTTCAGAAGTGATCGATACCTCACTGAACAGCTCTCATACTTGGCTCCGAAGGATATGTTCGAAAAACTGAAGAACGGAAGCATATACGAGTTTATAGTGATAAACTCTAAGATATACAGAAAATATGAAAAGTATGCAAGATTAAATACTCACAACTGAAGAAGTGAAGATCTTAGCTGGATTTCTTGTCTTTGCTGGCTACCATACTCTCCCTGCTGTGAAACTATACTGGTAAGAAGTCAAAGTGTTGGCATAGAAATTATAAAGAAGCCAATGTCAAGTAACAAACATCGGAAGTTAAAAACACTGGCTCATTTCCCGGATAATGACTTAGCCAATGGAAATAAACATGATCTCTGACTCAAAATTAGATCTCTCTTGAATATGATACGGAATGATAGTCAAATACTATGGACGAAGTGGTCTGAATCATTTTATTTGAAACAAACCATAAGACCTGTCTATACGTTATGGTCCCTTTATGGACCACGAGGGTACTGTTTGAAATTTGATTTGTGCCATGGAAAATATCCAACAGATACTGATAGGGTTTACCTGCTGTTGGGGTCAAGAGTAGTCATAATCATGCTGGATTGTATTCAAAAGCCAAACACCCATTATGTGTAATTTGACAATTTCTTCACCAGTAGACATCACCCGATTTATCTCAGCAATCTGGTTTATCGTACACCTGGGACTGTCAGAGAGAATCAAGTTAGCGACTGTCCTCTCCATAGCAGATAAAAACTAAAAAAGGGAGCTCGATCTGATTATGACTATCAGATCGACAGGAATGATGAAGTCTTACTTGTTAGATGGTGCAACAAGATGTGTGTTACAATTGTACAAAAATTTGACAAACATGAATTTTGGGAACATCTACCTGCTACAGCAAACAAACACATAATAAACCCCAAGTGCAACAACCTGCGGTTTTGAACTCGTATAATGCGTACGTGGGAAGAACTGGCCACCATTAGTGGTTAGTGGCAAAGTATGCAACAGGAATCAAGGGTGGAAAATGGTGTTTGGTCCTATTTACATGTATGCTGGAAATGAATCCCATAAATTCCTCGCATCTCTACAAACTGGTGCGTGGGAAAAATGAACTGAATTTACTGGATTTCAGGCGTGCTGTTACAGTTACACGCTTGAAACTGGGTATTGTAAGCAAAAATTACTTAGTTGATAGCGATATCAGACATCAGGTTTGATGGAATCGGTCATCTAATTGATCAAAGAAACACGTAAATAATATGTGTAAGACTTGAATACAAAGGGAAACCAAACCATTTTGTGTTAAATGCCATATGACACGGTGTATGAAGTGCTTTGTTCCATATAATAAAAAATTAGCAGTTCAGGTTTGAATAATAACATATCGTAGTGTTTTATTTTGAGGATAGCCATTACATCAGTACCTACAAATATTCTTAGGCTATTTTTTACTATTTTGATTTTTACAGCGTAGATATTATAAATTAAGAATAAAAATTTCAAATTTTAAAAATATTTTTGGAACTTAATTGGTTATGATCGAAAGTGGTGGACATATTAGCCTTTTGAAACTACGAAAAGGAGGATTGAAAATCCAGTAATGGAACAGACTGAAAGACTGTTTTCTTAGTGAGTGCACAGTAATCAACCGCAGCCTGTAATCTGCCTTGAGGTTACGGAGCAAAAAATGTAGGAGACGAGTATGGAGACATAGATGATTTAATCACTCTTTCCCTCAGCATTTCATCCACAGCGTCGTTTAATAACACGAATGGTGATAACCGGAACTGTATCACCTACTCCTATTTGACAAACCCCAATCTTTATCAGCACTAACTGCTAATGAAAACATCCTTAAATTCGTCACAAAATTCCTCATACTTTTTCCACTGCACAGGGCTCAAATGACGGGACTGGTAGTCACGTATTACTCTTGTAGTGCCAGACATTCGTGGTGCCACTAAAGCGGATTCTAGCAAGCCTAGGTCTGCCTCGATAGCTGAGTGGTCAGCGCGGCAGTCTGTCACACTAAGGGGCCTGGGTTCAATTCCCGGCTGGGTCGGAGAGTTTCTCCGCTCAGGGACTGGGTGTTGTGTTGTCTTCATTATCGTTTCAGTATCATCAGTGGGAAGCAACGGGAGACCACCACTGACGAGGCTTCCCTCATGGCAAGACCTGCCGTACGCCAGAGTGCAAAGTTTTTTTTAAGCAAGCCTAGATTTACTTCTGGAGGAGGGTGAGTGGTTGCTACAACAAACACAGAATATAGAAAATACTTAACTTGTGAAGAACCCATGTTCGCAGTAGAGTATATGTATTTGTTTGTCTCGCTGTACACGAATTTATCATTTGATAAAACACAGAACGATAATCTCTTCTCCCTATGTACATGTGAACATCGATACAGTTCTGACTTCTAATACATCTCCGACTGATGGGTCTGAAGTCAGTCGATGCTGTTGTCATAAGCGCTTTGACGTAAATATTCTTCCGGCAGTGATGGCATATGGAGCCTCTTGAGAGCGTGCCTATGCCTACGTCTCTCATTAGTCGCTACGCCAGGCAGCGACTGCCGCTACGTTCGGTTCTGTCGTGAGATACCTCATTCTTCGGACGTCACCACAATTCTAGCATCATCATTACTAACCACCACGGGCGCACTGACGTACGCAACATAACTGCAAAATTCATATTCCCCAACAAAGCTATTTCACTTAAATTAGTAAGCTTACATGAGACCCTCTCCCAGATAGAGATCCAAATTTATGAATGTCTTTATGGATGTTATGAAATTTTAAAGGCACATTTGCATGCTGAGCTTTTTTTAGCAGAAAACGTAATTATAAAGAAAGAAATAATTTGAGCCAGACATATAGTCCACCGCTGTATAAATATTGTATGCAGCCGCTGGAATAATTTGGAGATTTTTGATCGTCAGATGATTAGCAGAATTAGATGTACCTTTTGTTTTCTACGTCTTGTCCAGATCGGACTTATTTCGGCACACCGCTATTAATACTACATCATTTTATTAATACATTCACAGGTTGCAACCAAACGGCACTCGTAATTGCATGATAAAAGACTCATTGTAAGTGTGGTAATTTATTTGTGTTATACTTCAGAACATACTGTTATTACTAACCTATGTATCTCAAGGAAATCCCCATATCAGCTATAGTCTGGAAGCGCGCGACCGCTACGGCCGCAGGTTCGAATATCTGCTACAGATCAGTTCACGAAATTGCGTAGACGGTAATGTTTTTTCTCCATAGATTCCTGTAAAGCCTGTTCTAAATGACCCCAGGCCATTGGTACCAGAAACTGAAAAACTGGAATTCCTTTAATCCTACCACCTCTCCTTGATTCTGTAAATCTAGAATAAACTGAAGGTATGTTCAATTTGCTTGTTTCTTTTAACTGATAGCATCTTTCCTTGACTTAATAATCCTATTAAGGGTTTAGGCAACCTTGTAAATTATCCAGAGATATGTTCAACGTGCCTAAATGCCACGCTTTCCACATTTTCCATCTTATTCCCATAATATCTTTCACTTTTCACTAAATGTTCCAAAATCTTACTCAGCAGTGCTTGAGTACGATGTTGCAAACATATCACCTGATTCTGTAACAAACATAAATTTATCAGATTTGGCCACTTCCTTGGTGCTACTATACAAATCCTCGAGTATTTTCATGTAATTCAACGCTCGCAACCATATGCTACTACCCTCATAACATGATTTCTCACTGATTTCTTACACCCCAATTACTGCAACTAGCTCGGCCAATGCCAACTGACTAAGAATGACATTCGCCGGCCGAAGTGGCCGAGTGGTTGGCGCTGCAGTCGAATCCTACCTCGGGCATGGATGTGTGTGATGTCCTTTGGTTAGTTCTAAGTTCTAAGTTCTAGGGGACTGATGACCTCAGAAGTTAAGTCCCATAGTGCTCAGAGCCATTTGAACTATTTAAGAATGACATTCGCACTTACCTCCACCAGCTGCATGTCTAGGGGTCACCAGACCATTGAGTATCTCTTTCAGCTACACATCCGATTGTATCTGTGCTCCTGATTTGGACTGCATACTTGAGTTTGTAAGTAGGCTGTTTAGGTTTTTTTATTGGTAACGCCACCTCTGTATGAAACTCACTGGCTGTGCTGTGTGCAGTCTGTGGCTGCTTTGCATTGTTGTAATACTCGCCATTGTAGTGTTAGGCAGCTGGATGTGAACAGCGCGTAGCGTTGGGCAGTTGGAGGTGAGCCGCCAGCAGTGGTGGATGTGGGGAGAGAGATGGCGGAGTTTTGAAATTTGTCATGAACTGCTATATTTATATATGATGATATCAAGTTTGCAACGCTAATTCTTGACCTGTGAAATATTTTTATGTGAGACTGTCACTGTAGCGGAAACTGCTGTCGTAAATATTTCCGTAAGAAAGTTAAGTGACCACCTGCACGTAATGCGTCGCGGGCACCCACCTGGGCGACAGCTGCCCGAAAAAAAGCCATTAGCCTTTCAGTGGCACAGGTAGGAAAAAAAAAGCGGGAGGCCATTATCCTCGCTATCGACATTCCTTTGTAGAAAGCATCGTAAATACGACACCCTCAAACTTGAAAACATGATTACACTGTTGGTTCTTAATTTATGATATTTACTGAAATGAAATGATGAGAAACATTTTATGTCTATTGTCTTGTTAGTTGAAAGATTGTTTACTGCATTATGAAATGCCATATCGCTAGTGAATGACGTTTGACGCCTTGCTTTGCCTATTTTTTTTAATATCTAATTTCTAGCTGCACTGCAACATTGGTTAAAATAGAATTTTATAGATGTACTAATATAAATATTTTCTGTCTACAGATCGAGTAAATAATAATTTTTTTTCAAAAAAATGAAGGAGCACAACACGACATTTACCTTCACATGAACTGCATTCATAATTTTCTTTTCAAGTACTTGGTAACTTTTTTGGTAGAATAACTTCTTGTGGTGCACCACTTTAATTACATAACATTAAGATGTGATTATACATTTCCCTTAGCTGCATTGTTATATTTAGTGTACTATTTTTTCTGCTTGAGCTATGTCATGTTTCGATATAAGCTGCTGTTTGCCAGGCATAGTGCTACTGAACTTTAATTTGTGTTACTCTGCTAAGCCAGATTTATATTTTTGTTTGCTGCGCATTGCCTCATATTAGTTGTAATGTTGAATTGCTTGGTAATTTAGATTTACTGCAGCTTGCTTTGCGATTTTCCATTTTTTTTCATTGCTGTTTATATTAATTGTTTTATGTGCTGCTGAATTGCCTCGTCCCTTAGTTTAGCATCTGAGCTCAGTAGATTTAAGTTAGCTTAAGAGGGGGTAGACTATATAAGAAACTGACTATGGAGAATAGGTAAAGAATGCATTGCGAAGTTATATGAAAAAGATTTGGGCCCAAATGAGTATTGTACAATCAGAAATAATTATTTTGAAAGAAATATGAACAGAATACAGAAAGCAGGCTTAGATAGGACTTTTTGGGAATAATGATGAACAAAGGGAGATCTCCATGCAAAATACTGCAGTAAAACAAACCCTGTCCTTTCCCTTTTGTGTTATCCCACTATATGTTTGTGTACCCTTGTGTATTTGTTTTCTTCCTGTCTCTGTGTACTGTTTCATAGAACTTTTTTCTCATCTAATACTAAGTTACATTCACTATGATGAGGAATACTGTTATCCTCAAATACAATTGGCATTAATAATGTGTTATTTACTTTGTAAAGATGTTTAGACATTATTTATTTTGTTTTGTGTTAATGCTCATGTGTGAAGTTGATGTTTCGAAAGTTATTCTGATCTTTTATGTATGTACTCATGTCATAATTCCTGTAACACTGACGTATATGTCTATTTCTATTCTTTTGTAACGCCTGTTTTACTACAAATGTTATCTGTATTGTTATGTTCTTTAATGATGTATTTTGTACCTTTGTAATTGTATTCTCATGTTATAAAATTGTAATTGACACAAGTTCATCTTATTATTAACTTGTAAGTTACATTTCACTGCACATGTTTCTGTTGGTCATAGTATATGGACAATATGTGAGAAGTAGGGACTGTTAGTGTTTGCACGTGTGTTAATAATTCAGCAAGGGACTGGATAACAGCATTGTTGGTTCTAAGGACAGTTCCAAAAACTTTGTGAGTGCGCAAGTGGTGGTTTATGGACTTGCTATATTATCCGCAAGACTCTTCAATGGTGATTGTGCACCTGCACAGTCACAACAGATGGCTGCTGACTATCTCTACAAGGACTACAGTGGGTCTACATCTTTGATGATCCATCAATACCATTATTTCTACAAGGACTGCAGTGGGTCTGCACCTCTGGTGGCCCACCAATACCGTAATCTCTACCAGGACTACAGTGGGTCTGCTCTGTGATGACCTACCTACCAATATTCTTCCAAACTACGACTGACTCTGCTGTGGGTTTGCTCTGTTGTGGCCCATTACCTGTATGCATGTCAAGAGTCAGCACTGTCTTTCCGTTGGAAGGACAACACTACTTCTTCAAGACTGCACGGAAATCCACTACATCTGTGTGCATTTTCTTTTACTGCTCAGACTTTGAGAAAAACTCTGCATTTTTACTGTGATGAACAATCTGGACTGTCTTTATGGACTGTGAGAAATTTTTAGCTTTTGACCAACGTTGTATCAATAAGTGTGTGCATTTGATTGTAATTATGAAAAAATTTTTCAAATCTGTATTGGCCACTGCCCAATCCAATTTGTATAATTTTTTGTGGGGAGCATGGGGGCTATGTAAGTAGGCTGTTTAGGTTTTTTTATTGGTAACGCCACCTCTGTATGAAAATCACTGGCTGTGCTGTGTGCAGTCTGTGGCTGCTTTGCATTGTTGTAATACTCGCCATTGTAGTGTTAGGCAGCTGGATGTGAACAGCGCGTAGCGTTGGGCAGTTGGAGGTGAGCCGCCAGCAGTGGTGGATGTGGGGAGAGAGATGGCAGAGTTTTGAAATTTGTCATGAACTGCTATATTTATATATGATGATATCAAGGTAAATACATTGTTTGTTCTCTATTAATATCTTTCCTTTTGTAGGGATTATTGAAAGTCAGATTGCGTTGCGCTGACAAAATATTGTGTGTCAGTTTAAACACAGTCATGTATAAATTCTTCAAAGGGGAAGTTTCAAGTTCATACAAGTATAGGTTCACCATCCCCGTCACCTCCACTCTGGCCGCACTAAAACAGAGCAGCAAGCAGAGCAGTATGCGGCATAGGGAAAGAACCCAAACAGGTGAAGCAATAACAGTCTCTAAGCTAGTTCTATTCCTCACAGCTGAACATCGCAAAACCACTCTATTATATTGTTACATAACAGGAAGAGACAGGGCTGAATTGTATTTCTGACGTTTTTATGTCATACGTTTTTACCTAACATGGCAGAAATTTTATATTACAACCAATCTCAAACAAAATCTGTAAGAGTAATGTGTTAAAGTCCAACAGCAAATGGCTGAATAACAAAAGGTACTCAGTAATAGACTAATGCCCTCTCAGTCAAGGCAAAATCACAGAAACCTTACAATTAATTAAAGTCCAAAACTTGGTAACTCATTCCTTGCTAAACGAACCAGAGTGGTAGTTACAACAGCACTGGATCAAAGTCACAGAAAGATGCCAAGAGGTTGCTTTTTCTTACGCATGATTACGTCATTTCTCAAAACATTCTGTAACATAGCCTGGTGGTTCACTGAGTACATTCACAACGTGTCAAAATACAATTATTCAAGATCTGGGATAATGTGCTGCAAATATGCTCAACAAGCACGTGACAATAAACAGTCACCCTTGCAAACACCTGTGTACACACTGTCTGCTCTGTCAGTCATGTAATGAAGAGAATCAACAACAACTGACACCAGGAATAAGGAAGCGCTGTATGACAGTACACTCACACAGCACATGATGTTATCCGAATGCACGCTTTTCAGGAACTGCCAGAAACAGATCACTCTATTGCAAACAGTACCATGCATGACGTCCTTCCACTGTTCAGACAGCACTCTCCTTTCATCGACCGCCGACTAGACCACCACTAAGCAGGCTTCCGATCTAATACGTCCTGTAAGGCAACTCGGTTGTTCCCCACGCTTCGCTCTCATATTACTGGCTCCGTCCTACTCTCTCGGGAGGTGTCTAGCTGCTGTCTCAAGCCGACTCACACCTCACTAGTGACACTGTGCTCTTGCTGACAACGTCCTTATGGAGTCACGCTGCTGCAGCAGCAACTGTGTTTTCGAAGTACTGCGGTCACGTGACGTCTTGTGATGGCTAATGGCTGGTGCATGGAAAGTGAGGAATGAATTATTCAGGTTAGAAAGAGCATTTTCTAAATTCCACATTGAGGCAGGAGAAATGGGAGTGCTGGATGAATTGCAAGGGTTGTGTCAGACGCTTCGTGTGTCTTACAAATGGTTATACAAACTGATGACCTTGGGGCTATGTACATTACGAACACATAAGAGGGTATGGTTGGTTGCAGGAAGGAAGCTACTGAAGACAGTATTCTAGAGCATGGGTGCCGATGAAGACAAAAAATCGAACTGTACTCTTGAGAAAATGAAGGAAGAGCTGATAGTAACAAAGCTGTAATACAATGGCACACCAAGCAAATGATGAACCTAGTATAGGGCGAACTGAATAGCCTGCGTACATTAATGGGGCAAATCTTAGAGTTCATGGGATGTATAAAAAAGGCTATCGGCGTAGTAAAGCATGACCTGGGCACTATACAGAACCAGTAGAATTTATTAGACACAAGGCTGTAGCGAGACTTTTACGGTTAATAGCTGACGGAATATGGAACACACAGCTATAAGTGATGCCATAGCAGGAGGCCAGCTATCATGAGGTGTATGGTCGTCTATGCCACACGTTACTGCCTCCTGGGCAATCTCTTGTGACACTGTGGAAAGTGCAGACAGCTATCACCCCGGCGAACACTGATTTACCCTCTCAGTGAGCTGACCCTTACACAGGAATCAGTACCGACAAAGAACGAATTTTTATGCTTGTCAAATTCCTAGTGGCAAGAACTCAAAAACTATATGACTGTCACAACTCTGCTTCTAACAGTAGATAAGAATTACGCATACATAAGAACAATGGAAGTGTTGTTGACTTCCGAGGATGGGGAAAGGTAAGTGTTAATATCAGCGGAAGAGCTAATCGCTGCAAAAGGGAGTAGGTTACGTTTTGCCCTGTTCGAATGGTCCAGTCTGACATGGATGGATCTGCATGGAGAGCTATACGCCACTTATACGAGTCGACATGGTGCTGCAAGCATCCACCATAAGCTGAGGAGGAAAGGGTGCCTTCTGAACATTCTGGAGCATGCACTGGATCTATTCCATGTCTGATTTCAGGGTGATTGCTACAAATTACTGTGAACAGGGGAGGCATAGAGACATGGTATGGTTAGAGCTGGATGATAGTAGGTTATTAATTAATGATTCAAACTGCGAAACCACGTGGTCGACCTTCCGTCTTACAGCTACCATTAGTGGGAGCATCACTGTACATGTGACACAGTCTTCATTGCACTGACCATACACACCTCAAGAAGTACTCATGACACAGAACCAGACGAACCTTAACAACAACCGGGGATCTGACCTTATCTACTCCTTGGGAAAATTTGTAGCTATATGGGAGGTATTTATTTGTACAGAATAGTATCTCACCATGTGCAGCGATACCGAGGTAATATGCAATGCATACACATGAGCGCCACTATAGCGGACACCTTGGTGGCTTTTACTCCACTTAGTGCGTCCCTAATCTACGTTAGGCAAGAACAGCCAATTAGCTTGACAGTACATTAGTTACCAACGTAATTGATTCCCTGCAGCTAGTAAGAAATTACTAAATAAAATTAGGCATACTCGCTATTGTGGTACGGACAAGAAATTTCTTAAGTGAATACATTTATTATGAAGTATTTGTAAGAAACAAGATGGGGGTGCAGAATCTAAGTTTACTAGTTTCACTATTACTTTGCACCTGCACTGTAGGCTCTTTTGTGGATACATCACGGCAAGCGGGGGTGTTTGGAAAAACAACTACCGAACAAATCAGCATAAATTCTATTCATTTTAGACAGATTCATGCAGCCTGGCAGCCATCATCAATGAGACGAGGTCTACGACAGTCTGCGAGTTGATATGGTCTACAGGTCGACATGGTCTAAGAGTTGACACGAATCTACAAGTGGCCAACAAAGACTCCGACGATGCAGACTTCACACCTCCCAGTCAGTGGGCCACATTTTGCCCTACTAGAGTCAGTGTCTTCCCCCTACCCTACAGTATTGAATGGTACAGCTGCGTAACTATCATCGAATGTGGGCATACTGTCTCTCTAGGCCTCCATGCCTCCAATTCCAAGAAAGGTTGGGGGTGGCAGGGGCTACGTTATTGATGTCTCTCTGCCCCCGGATTGCAGCATCACCCGTGCCCTCTGGAGTATACAACCAGTAGGCGCACTTCTGCCACCGTACACAATTCCGCTGAGTCATTGACACCATCGTGTACTACAGAAGGTTGCAGACAGCTTGCTTAAATCAATACCCGCACAACCCTCTGTCTTCAGCATGGGTGTTATAGTGTGTTGCCACCGCATAGCTTTTTCACTTATAAAATATATATTGACTTAATGATATTTTCTTCATGGCTCATCAGGCTGCTGCCCGGTAACCACTCGCCACTCCAATACTACTCCACCCTGGGAACTGTGCTAATGGATGCTGATGCCATCAACTTAGTTCCACTGCTTATAGGAGTGGCCAGCCACCCCTGGCCTTAAGAATTTGTATGGAAGCGATAGTGTCTTGAAAAGACACTAGAGGAACATTGGCAAAATTAATAAAAGGCAACCGAACGTAGTCGAAATATATAAGGCAGTGACGAAAGAACATATTAGGAATGAGATACTAGAAACAGGTGACGAGTTTCGCTATTGGGACAGCAAAATAACAGATGATGGCCGAAGTCATGATGATCTCTCCATTGTCAAAAGATTCCGGAATAGTCCCCCATTCGGATCTCCGGGAGGGGACTGCCAAGGGGAAGGTTACCATGAGAAAAAGATCGAATAATCAACGAAAGGATAACGTTCTACGAGTCGGGGCGTGTAACGTCAGAAGCTTGAACATGGTAGGGAAGCTAGAAAATCTGAAAAGGGAAATGCAAAGGCTCAATCTAGATATACACTCCTGGAAATGGAAAAAAGAACACATTGACACCGGTGTGTCAGACCCACCATACTTGCTCCGGACACTGCGAGAGGGCTGTACAAGCAATGATCACACGCACGGCACAGCGGACACACCAGGAACCGCGGTGTTGGCCGTCGAATGGCGCTAGCTGCGCAGCATTTGTGCACCGCCGCCGTCAGTGTCAGCCAGTTTGCCGTGGCATACGGAGCTCCATCGCAGTCTTTAACACTGGTAGCATGCCGTGACAGCGTGGACGTGAACCGTATGTGCAGTTGACGGACTTTGAGCGAGGGCGTGTAGTGGGCATGCGGGAGGCCGGGTGGACGTACCACCGAATTGCTCAACACGTGGGGCGTGAGGTCTCCACAGTACATCGATGTTGTCGCCAGTGGTCGGCGGAAGGTGCACGTGCCCGTCGACCTGGGACCGGACCGCAGCGACGCACGGATGCACGCCAAGACCGTAGGATCCTACGCAGTGCCGTAGGGGACCGCACCGCCACTTCCCAGCAAATTAGGGACACTGTTGCTCCTGGGGTATCGGCGAGGACCATTCGCAACAGTCTCCATGAAGCTGGGCTACGGTCCCGCACACCGTTAGGCCGTCTTCCGCTCACGCCCCAACATCGTGCAGCCCGCCTCCAGTGGTGTCGCGACAGGCGTGAATGGAGGGACGAATGGAGACGTGTCGTCTTCAGCGATGAGAGTCGCTTCTGCCTTGGTGCCAATGATGGTCGTATGCGTGTTTGGTGCCGTGCAGGTGAGCGCCACAATCAGGACTGCATACGACCGAGGCACACAGGGCCAACACCCGGCATCATGGTATGGGGAGCGATCTCCTACACTGGCCGTACACCACTGGTGATCGTCGAGGGGACACTGAATAGTGCACGGTACATCCAAACCGTCATCGAACCCATCGTTCTACCATTCCTAGACCGGCAAGGGAACTTGCTGTTCCAACAGAACAATGCACGTCCGCATGTATCCCGTGCCACCCAACATGCTCTAGAAGGTGTAAGTCAACTACCCTGGCCAGCAAGATCTCCGGATCTGTCCCCCATTGAGCATGTTTGGGACTGGATGAAGCGTCGTCTCACGCGGTCTGCACGTCCAGCACGAACGCTGGTCCAACTGAGGCGCCAGGTGGAAATGGCATGGCAAGCCGTTCCACAGGACTACATCCAGCATCTCTACGATCGTCTCCATGGGAGAATAGCAGCCTGCATTGCTGCGAAAGGTGGATATACACTGTACTAGTGCCGACATTGTGCATGCTCTGTTGCCTGTGTCTATGTGCCTGTGGTTCTGTCAGTGTGATCATGTGATGTATCTGACCCCAGGAATGTGTCAATAAAGTTTCCCCTTCCTGGGACAATGAATTCACGGTGTTCTTATTTCAATTTCCAGGAGTGTAGTAGGGGTCAGTGAAGTGAAGTGGAAGGAAGACAAGGACTTCTGGTCAGATGAGTATCGGGTAATATCAACAGTAGCAGAAAATGGTATAACAGGTGTAAGATTCGTTATGAATAGGAAGGTAGGGCAGAGGGTGTGTTACTGTGAACAGTTCAGTGACCGGATTGTTCTAATCAGAATCGACAGCAGACCAACACCGACAACGATAGTTCAGGTATACATGCCGACGTCGCAAGCTGAAGATGAACAGATAGAGAAGGTGTATGAGGATATTGAAAGGGTAATGCAGTTTGTAAAGGGGGACGAAAATCTAATAGTCATGGGCGACTGGAATGCAGTTGTAGGGGAAGGAGTAGAAGAAAAGGTTACAGGAGAATATGGGCTTGGGGCAAAGAATGATAGAGGAGACAGACTAACTGAGTTCTGTAACAAGTTTCAGCTAATAACAGCGAATACCCTGTTCAAGAATCACAAGAGGAGGAGGTATACTTGCAAAAGGCCGGGAAATACGGGATGATTTCAATTAGATTACATCATGGTCAGACAGAGATTCCGAAATCAGATACTGGATTGTAAGGCGTACCCAGGAGCAGATATAGACTCAGATCACAATGTTGTAGTGATGAAGAATAGGCTGAAGTTCAAGACATTAGTCAGGAAGAATCAATACGCAAAGAAGTGGGATACGGAGGTACTAAGGAATGACGAGATACGCTTGAAGTTCTCTAACGCTTTAGATACAGCAATACGGAATAGCGTAGTAGGCAGTACTGTTGAAAAGGAATGGACATCTCTAAAAAGAGCCATCACAGAAGTTGGGAAGGAAAACATAGGTACAAAGAAGGTAGCTACGAAGAAACCATGGGTAAGAGAAGAAATACTTCAGTTGATTGATGAAAGGAGAAAGTACAAACATGTTCCGGGAAAATCAGGAATACAGAAATACAAGTCGCTGAGGAATTAAATAAATAGGAAGTGCAGGGAAGGTAAGACGAAATGGCTGCAGGAAAAATGTGAAGTCACCGAAAAAGATATGATTGTCGGATGGACAGACTCAGCATACAGGAAAGTCAAAACAACCTTTGGTGACATGAAAATCAACGGTGGTAACATTAAGAGTGCAACGGGAATTCCACTGTTAAATGCAGAGGAGAGAGCAGATAGGTGGAAAGAATACATTGAAAGCCTCTATGAGGGTGAAGATTTGTCTGATGTGATAGAAGAAGAAACAGGAGTCGATTTAGAAGAGATAGGGGATCCAGTATTAGAATCGGAATTTAAAAGATCTTTGGAGGACTTACGGTCAAATAAGCAGAAGGGATAGATAACATTCCATCAGAATTTCTAAAATCATTGGAGGAAGTGGCAACAAAACGACTATTCACGTTGGTGTGTAGAATATATGAGTCTGGCGATATGCCATCTGTCTTTCGGAAAGGAATCATCCTCACAATTCCGAAGACGGCAAGAGCTGACAAGTGTGAGAGTTATCGCACAATCAGCTTAACAGCTCATGCATCGAAGCTGCTCACAAGAATAATATACAGAAGAATGGAAAAGAATATTGAGAATGCGCTAGGTGACGATCAGTTTGGCTTTAGGAAAAGTAAAGGTACGAGAGAGGCAATTCTGACGTTACGGCTAATAATGGAAGCAAAGCTAAAGAAAAATCAAGACTCTTTCATAGGATTTGTTGACCTGGAAAAATCGTTCGACAGTATTAAATGGTGCAAGCTGTTCGAGATTCTGAAAAAAGTAGGGGTAAGCAATAGGGAGAGACGGGACATATACAATATGCGCAACAACCAAGAGGGAATAATAAGAGTGGACGATCAAGAACGAAGTGCTCGTATTAAGAAGGGTGTAAGACAAGGCTGTAGCCTTTCGCCCATACTCTTCAATCTGTATATCGAGGAAGCAATGATGGAAATAAAAGAAAGGTTCAGGAGTGGAATTAAAATACAAGGTGAAAGGATATCAATGATACGATTCGCTGATGACATTGCTATCCTGAGTGAAAGTGAAGAAGAATTAAATGATCTGCTGAACGGAATGATCAGTCTAATGAGTACACAGTATGGTTTGAGTGTAAATCGGAGAAAGACGAATGTAATGAGAAGTAGTAGAAATGAGAACAGCGAGAAACTTAACATCAGGATTGATAGTCACGAAGTCAATGAAGTTAAGGAATTCTGCTACCTAGGCAGTAAAATAACCAATGACGGACTGAGCAAGGAGGACATCAAAAGCAGACTCGCTATGGCAAAAAAGGCATTTCTGGCCAAGAGAAGTCTACTAATATTAAATACCGACCTTAATTTGAGGATGAAATTTCTGAGGATGTACGTCTGGAGTACAGCATTGTATGGTTGTGAAACATGGACTGTGGGAAAACCGGAACAGAAGAGAATCGAAGAATTTGAGATGTGGTGCTATAGACGAATGTAGAAAATTAAGTGGACTGATAAGGTAAGGAATGAGGAGGTTCTACGCAGAATCGGAGAGGAAAGGAATATGTGGAAAACACTGATAAGGAGAAGGGACAGGATGATAGGACATCTGCTAAGACATGAGGGAATGACTTCCGTGGTACTAGAGGGAGCTGTAGAGGGCAAAAACTGTAGAGGAAGACAGAGATTGGAATAGGTCAAGCAAATAATTGAGGACGTAGGTTGCAAGTGCTTCTCTGAGATGAAGAGGTTAGCACAGGAAATGAATTCGTGGCGGGCCGCATCAAACCAGTCAGTAGACCGATGACCAAAAAAAAAAGGCCGAAGTAGAGGGGTTATAAATTGCAGCACCTGATAGAAGAGATATTTGTTAGCCTCTAATACATATGTAATGTTAGAAAGTCGTTTGTGACGAAATTTCTATGGAGTGCGTTCTTTGACAGAAGTGAAACATGAACAATAAACAGTTCAGGCAATAAGAGAACGACAGGTTTTGAAATTTGATGTCACACCATGTTGAAAGTTAGATGGCTATAATGAATAACTAATGAGGAAGTTTTGAATTGTGGAAAAAATTATGGCGCAGTCTGAATCTGAATAAAGCCTAGATCGGTCGCTCGTAGATCATATTCCAAGGCGTCAATGAATTGTCTTTTTAGTAATGAAGGAAGCGTATGGGGTAAAAATTATACAAGGGACCACAGCTCGAATACAACAGCAGGTTCAAATGGATGTAAGTTGCCATAGATGAAAAGGTATGCACAGGACTTAAAAGAGTGGAGAGCGTATCAAACGAGTCCTCGGATTGAAGGCTACGACAATAGTAGCTTTGACTTAATGATTCTCTCAGACATTCATGGGTTTCCGCTGTAGCCCTTTTGATTACGTCATGTTCGGACAGTATCTCTCCACTTTTGCGTTCTTACAAGGTTAGGGCCAATCGTTTGTTCTGCTACCATGACTGTCATCGTCATTCATGACATTTGCTTGTATTCGGGTGGGATTTACTAGTTCTCTCGTGTAGATTTTGTCGGTACTCGTGTGAATCGGTGTGTGCGTGTCGCTATGGAAGGCCGACAGTGTGGAGTTGACGGTGTGGAAGGGAAGAGGTGAGGAAAATATCCTCTCTCTCCACCCTCCCCCCCTCACTCTCTCTCTCTCTCTCTCTCTCTCTCTCTCTGTGTGTGTGTGTGTGTGTGTGTGTGTGTGTGTGTGTGTGTGTGTTTGTGTGTGTGTGTGTATGCGTGTGTGTATGTGTGTGTATGTGAGAGCTCGCGCTCGCGGGGGGGTTTCTGACTGTTTGGGTGTATTGTGTTTTTAATGGTAATTCACTTTGTATATTGAATACCATGTAGCGCAATGTGTCGTTTGACGACTGAGAAAACTGTACCACATGTAATTACGTTCAGAATACGGCAGTCTAATTCTACTTCCAGCTGGTGATTGCCCTGTGTAAGGAGTTGGGCCGCTCCTTGTGTACCTTCTAGTGACTGCAGTGCGATATTGGGTAGTCAACAAACGGGAATTGCGCACTTTAATTTCTTAATGGTCTTAGGTGTTGTCAGTGTCGGTCTGTAACGTTTCTACTTGTCTGCACCGTGGTCGACCTTCCGTCATTGCATTTTATCTGATATCTCCCTACTTTGCCGACAGGGTGTACTTCGTCATTTTTAATAGCTCGTTACCTATTATTACTTTTATGTCGCGAGAAGAAAATGTTTTCAGTTATGTACAGACAGATAACAATGAGATAATAGCTACCAATCTTCAAAACTATTTCGGGCCATCGGAGTATCTCAGTCTAGATGATCGTTCACTGGATTTGTGAAATACTGTGAGATCGTTAGTAGGATAAAATCTGACATAACTAAATCGAATGAAATTATATGGTTACATAGTCTCATATATCTATGATATACTATCCTAGCATGATGTACCATCATAGCGCACTTCCCTCCTCAATATAAATTCCCTTTCAAGTTTCAGCCTACTTGATATTCCCCCAGATATAATGAAATGTACGTAAGTGCTTAAAATAATTAGTGGCATAAAGTATCTAAATAAAGGAAACGTGGAAGCAGAAACAGAACTATAAAATACAACGTATTCAGTTGTAATTAGGTAGGTTCTGTGTCCTTTCAGTAAGCCTCACGAATACCTCTGCAGCACCGGTAACGTATTTCATTGATAGGACACGCTTCTAGTGTCAGGTGATGGATGTTCAGTGGGCTATATCTGACATAGATGTATGCTATTCACTACATTGTTACTATATACATCTCTAGCTCAGATTCCACCTCAACATTTTCAACTCAGTCACAATAACGTAATTTCTGTTCTCGTTCATCACTGTGCATCATTCTCTCACGCCCACATACAAATCACCCAACGGCTTAATTCTGTGTTTTACTACAGAGTACTTCTTCTCTCTGTAAACTGCTGTGTAGCTGTGTACAGAGAGAGCGCCACACTCCAGGACCAGTCTCCAGCGTGATAAGACACAGTTATAGTTAGTCAGCACGCGGATATCGCACCCAGCAGGGAACAATCTACGCTTCTGTAATAATTCCTACGGATAGCCCAATCCAATCGCCATAGTTATGCTGTTACAAAACAGATGGCGCCCAGAACATGCACTATATCATGTTTCTACATGACATCAGACGAATATTTCGTACATGAACATCGCAAATTAAAGAGGACGTACAGCTCCAACCGACAAATTTTTATAGTTAACGATTGCTAGCAGTGACCAACTCACAGCCTTTCCCCAATGTCACGGTAAACGCGTGTGTCACTGGAGTTAGGTTCAGACCCGTATTCAGTACCTGGTCTTAGTTTGTTAGGCTTCATTTTTTCATCAGCAAAATAAGGTTGAGTATTTGTATAAGCGGAATGCGCAGAAACAGTCTTATAAGTTCGTAAGGGTGTGGCAGAGTAGGGTGTGCTAAGAAATAATTGTTAAGAAAAAACTCGATAGTTTGCACTGTTTCTGAGTTAATTGTTCGTAGCATCGACGTTTGCCAATCACACCGTCACTCGAGAAAATCCATGGGGCCCACCAGAGTTCGTGTCACCAAACAAATTCTTCTTTTGATTTCCTGAAACCGAACAAGAGAGCGATACAAAAATTTTAAAGATCCAATCCGAGCCCAAGACTGAGCAGTTTTGTACGCTGTTATCTAAGTTACGATAACAACTGACACTAATTTTGTCTGGCTGGCAGTGTGAATTTGAGCGCGCTGCCGCCTGATGGGCTGACGTCAGTGCTACGAGCGATGAACAAGGAAACGACGCAACGTATAGAATTTCTTCTTAACAATTCTTTCGCAGCACAGCCTACCCTGCGACACACTTACAAGTTTTTCAGACAGTTTTTACCACTCTGTTTATTATTTTAATGAATGGTTGTTAATTGTTTCTCCTTGTGTTGCCAACTTTATTTTTATTGTAGCCTAATTTTCCCTGCGACAAGACGGTTGCTACATGAAAGCACGGCATCTCAATACAGCATGTACTTTCTATGACAGCGTGTTCGGCGCTGAAATTATTTGGTGAATACAACACGTTATCACTTAGATCTCCCAGGATTTCCGATTACATCGTCGATTGGAACATCAGTTATTTCCTTCCTTCATGTTTTCTTTTTTTCTTTTTCAGTTGTTAGAAAGATTGAAAGAAAGGTTGCAGAAATTTGTTGACATGGGTATCTGATGTTATGGCTTAACAAATCGTTCAAATGGCTCTAAGCACTATGGGACTTGATATCTGAGGTCATCAGTACCCTAGACTTAGAACTACTCAACCTAACTAACCTAAGGACATCACACACATCCATGCCCGAGGCAAGATTCGAACCTGCGACCGTAGCAGCAGTGCGGTTCTGGACTGCAGCCCCTAGAACCTCTCGGCCATAACGGCCGGCTGTGGCTTAACAGAAACCGACATTTCAGATAACGTATACTGCACCGAATGCACATCACACTTCTGTGGTCCCATCATTCAGATGCCTTGGATGGACAGATCGATTGATGTGGCTAAAGGGATCAAACTATGATGGCATCACTCCCTGAATCCTCTTGTGCCAAACCGGGAATAATCCGCAGAGAGGAAGGACACAAAAACAGTTCCCGACGAAGTGAGAGAAGGGTAAAATTGTGAAGGTGGGAGATTCGTCCTTTTCAGAAAGCAGATGGAGGTCTTCGGGACACGTTATTCGACAGAAGACGTGCCCTTTGCATCCAACCAGTGCTCCCACACCCCCATTACTACTTGAAAACTAGCAACACGGGCAAGTTGATGAACTCTCAGGGGGTTTCGCTATAAGGTGGTCAAATTAGTGCAGTTCAGTGGGATGTGAGTCACTATCAGCCAGAAGCCACGCCGACAGTGGAATAGATTCTCACTTCAGCGGATATGGCTGTGGTTCAGCCAAGTGTGGCCACTGCGAAGCCGACAGAGAACAGTAGATTTTCTGCGAGAGGTATGAAGGCCAGGGGCGGCTTCTGAAGTAGTGCCGCTGTGCCGTGGCACCATTTGTGTAAAAGAGAAAGAGAAATCTATGCGAACTGCGCTTAAAACATTGTTTCGGAGTATGTATTTTCTGATTTGAAGAGGCGCGTTTCGCCGCGCGCGCTCTCGCGGTAGTTTTCTGAACCCTGTAACCAACTGCACGCTGACCACTAAGCTGTATACATGGACATGCAATATAAAAATGGTTCAAATGGATCTGAGCACTATGGGACTTAACATCTGTGGTCATCAGTCCCCTAGAACTTAGAACTACTTAAACCTAACTAACCTAAGGACATCACACACATCCATGCCCGAGGCAGGATTCGAACCTGCGACCGTAGCAGTCCCGCGGTTCCGGACTGAGCGCCTAGAACCTCGAGATCACCGCGGCCGGCACATGCAATATAGTTGACGCGAAATTGCGTAACTTCAATGTCCATTATTCTGCGAATTCAATAATCCCGATATATGTGGACATGCTACATTGGAATAAAAGAGTATGTCACTATCGATCTATCCATCATGCGATGACCCCTATAAGCAAGTGACTTACGTGAACAGTATCTTATGAAAACGACAGTCTATATACTAGTATAACAGTTACTTTTAGGGTTTCATTCTGTGTTTGAGCATATCTGTGCCAACAGCTACTATTGATACAAAAATCTCAAGTTCTAAGTGGCCCAACTACTTTCTGGGACCCCTTTTCAAGGGTGCTCCTACTTGATTGTCGATTAACCCTGACAAGCCTGCTGCCACAAAGTAAAAGCAAATGGCCGGGTTGCCCTGCGATGAGTCCAGCTTTTGGTGTTGAGTCCGTGTAGGATCAGAGATAGCGCTTGCATAGTATATAAAACACCCAGAAGAGAAAAATTTTCTGCCACATTCATGTTAATGCCGTGTCCCTTGCCTGTCGCCGAGTTTTCGATGCACCTCCACTACAAAAAGTCTATTATAGCCTTTTCAACAAAAGCTTGAGGTGACCGATCACTATCTACTCCAGGAGAGCCTTCAGTGTTCACGTGACACGTACGGCAGTCTGAAACGATTCGTTCACGCTATACAATTGGCCTCCAGACTATCGTCACACTGGAGACTGTGTCGCTCGTGAGAAACACTGTGCTATGAACTTAAGCTATAATATACGAAAATAAAGAGTAGAAAACCGAAAGGCGACAAAACAGATTCAAATACCAGCGGTTTTAATAGCAATACCTGTTACAAAATAAGTTAATTCTCTCGAAGTGCAGCTGTTTCTATGCGGATTATAACAAAGAGCTGTTTCTCCTCTATATCTCAGTATCATTTCCACATCTGTGTATCAACTTCTTCCACAACTTTGAGGATACAACTGTTCTATCTTTATGCCGCTGCTTGTTCCAATAGTTCTTTAACTTCCGACAGTTTGTATGTTCTGTTTTCTGCTGCAACATTGTCTTTTGATTATGGGCCAAAGTGACTCGAAAGAGTTTAATTGAGAGATTAATTTCCCTGGCATTCTTAGTCATTCCTTATACTGCCTATTCGTTGTGCTATACTTTCTGTTTTTTGATGTGTAGTAATTCATCTTTCAACATATCGGCTTCTAAACCGGTATTTTCTCATATGTCCTGTTTGTCGGAGCTCGCATTAGGAACTGTTTTCCTTTCTATGGAAACGTTGCCAAGAAAAGTAAGTACGGTTGCCTGAAGCTGAGGAATAATATCTTGAAACCACTTCTACAAATTTTCGGGTCACATCTCTTCATCATAATGTCTAATGAAACCGCCTTCGATGAATCCTGCGGTGCCCCCAATATGTAAGATATTAAGTCGTTTTTATTTACCAGGTGGGCCCTTGTTTCTGGTGGATAATGCGGACAGAATCGCTTATCTCGGCAACTTTACGGCGTTGTCAATCCACACGTAACTTGAGGTATTTCCTTCGTTCAGCCATGTCTTATCCAAATAGGAAATGGACCTCCACTGATCTCTCAGCAATTTAATGATTCACACTAACACCACATCCTTAACTTTATGTTAACCCTGTCTATTTATACGCTACCGGGCCGACATTGTAAATATTTAAAATTCATTTCCTCTATAATTTATATAAGTTTTCGAGAATTGTCCACATCTGGATCATCGTTCGTGGGAGACAACACTTTGTCAACTGCAAGAAATTTTTTTCGGAAAAAATTCATGTATTTTTCCTTCATGGAGGAGGAGGAGGAGGACGTTAGTGTCTAACGACGCGTCGGCAACAGGGTCATTAGAGACGAAGCACAAGCTCGGATTAGGGAAAGATGGCGAAGGAAATCGGGCGTGCTCTGTCAAGGAACCATCCCGACATTTGACACACAGTCAACATGGATTTAGAAAACATCGTTTCTGTGAAACACAACCAGCTCTTTATTCAGATGAAGTGCTGAGTGCTATTGACAAGGGATTTCAGATCGATTCCGTATTTCTGGATTTCCGGAAGGCTTTTGACACTGTAAAATACACGGGGTTTGTAGTGGAATTGCGTGGTTATGGACTATCGTCTCAGTTATGTGACTGGATTTGTGATTTCCTGTCAGAGAGGTCAGAGTTTGTAGTAACTGACGGAAAGTCACCGAGTAAAACAGAAGTAATTTTTGGCATTACCTAAGGTAGTGTTATAGGCCCTCTGCTATTACTTATTTATATAAACTATTTCGGAGACAATCTGAGCAGCTGTCTTAGGTTGTTTGCAGATGATGCTGTAGTTTATCGACTAATAAAGTCATCAGAAGATCAAAAAAATTGCAAATCGGTTTAGAAAAGATATCTGAATGGTGCGATAATTGGCAGTTGATCCCAAATAAGGAGAAGTGTGAGGTCAGCCACATGAATGCTAAAAGGAATTCTTTAAATTTCGGTTTCACGATATATCAGTCTAATCCAAAAGCCGTAAATTCAACTAAATACCTAGGTATTACAATTACGAACAACTTAGAAGGAACACATAGAAAATGTAGTGGGGAAGGTTAACCAAAGATTGCGTTTTATTGGTAGGACACTTAGAAAATGTAACAGATCTATTAAGGAGACTGCCTACACTACACTTGTCCGTCCTCTTTTAGAATACTGTTGTGCAGTGTGGGATCCTTAGCAGATAGGACTGACAGAGTACATCGAAAAAATTCAAAAAAGGGCAGCACGTCTTGTATTATCGTGAAATATCGGAGAGAGCGTAACAGAAATGGTACAGGACTTGGGCTGGGCATCATTAAAAGAAAGGCGTTTTTCATGTGACGGAATCTTCTCACGAAATTACAATCACCAACTTTCTCCTCAGAATGCGAAAATATTTTTTGAAACAGACCTACATAGGGAGAAACTATCACCATGATAAAATAAGTGAAATCAGCGCTCGTATGGAAAGATGAAGGTGTTCGTTCTTGCTGCGCGCTGTACGAGACTGGAATAATAGTGAATTGTGGAGGTGGTTCGATGAACTCTCTGCCAGGCACTTAAATGTGATTTGCAGAGTATCCATGTAGATGTAGATGTAGAAGCGATTTAAGGAAATCACGGAAATTCTAATTAAGGTCAGCTGTACGCAGGTTTGAACCGTCGTCCTCCCGAATGCGAGTCCATTGTGCTAATTATTGGTCCACCTCGCTCAGTGTGCTCTCCTTCGTATCATATTTCCGAGTCACGAACACTTTCTGAAAGCTTCTGTCTTGATGAGCGAGTGACACTTGTTTTGTCAGCCCTCGACAGCAGTACTGTATTCATTCGCATTGTATTGTTCACACTCCATCTCTTGTTTCGGTGAATGGAGTATAGTATGAAACACAGGCCTTAATTTCGAGAGTAATTTCTGTGAATGTATGTCTGGAGCACAGCATTGTCTAGAAGCAAAGCACTGTGTGTGGAAAAACAAGAAATGAAGAGCAACGCATACTTTTAGAATTTCAACCATAAAACGACTGTGGTGCACAAAGCTTCTCTTGTAGAGTCTGCCGATGGAGTTGGAGGATGCTTTCGTGCTTACCACACGACACACACTGCTCTTGTATCCATCTTCTTACATTATAAGATCAAAAGTATCAGTAAACCCCCAAAAACATACGTATTTCATATTAGGTGCATTATGCTGCCACCTACTGCCAGGTACTCCATATCAGCGGCCTCAGTAATCGTGAGAGGAGTATGGGGCACTCGGCCGAACTGATGGACATCGAACGTGGTAAGGTGATTGGGAGTCACTTGTGTCATATGTCTGTACGCGAGATTTCCGCACTCCCAAACATCCCTCAGTTCAGTGTTTCCGATGTGATAGTGAAGTGGAAACGTGAAGGGACACTTAACAGCACAAAAACGTACAGGCCGATCTCGTCTGTTGACTGACAGAGACCGCCGACAGTTGAAGAGGGTCGTAATGTGTAATAGGCCAACATCTTTCCAGACCATCACACTGGAATTCCAAACTTGCATCAGGATCCACTGCAAGTACTATGAAAGATCGGCGGGAGGTGAGAAAACTTGGATTTCATGGTCGAGCAGCTGCTCATAAGCCACACACCGAGGTCGGTAAATGCCAAACGATGCCTCTCTTGGTGTAAGGAGCGTAAAGATTGGACGTTTGATCAGTGGTAAAACGTTGTTTGGAGTGACGAATAACGGTACACAATGTGTCGATCCAATGGCAAGGTGTGGGTGTGTTGGGTGCCCGGTGAACGTCATCTGCCAGCATGTGTAGTGGCGACAGTAAGATTCGAAGGCGGTGGTGATACGGTGTGGTCGTGTTTTTCATGGAGGGGTCTTGCACCCTTTGTTGTGTTTCTCGGCACTGTCGCGGCACAGGCCTAAATTGGTGTTTTAAGCACCTTCTTGCTTCCCACTGTTGAAGAGCAATTCGGGGTGGGGATTGCATCTTTCAAGACGATCGAGCAATGCACAGCCTGTGGCGGAGTGGTTACTGGACAGTAACATCCTTGTAATGGATTGGACTGCACAGATTCCTGACCTGAATCTTATACAACATCTTTTGGAACGCCTACTTCGTGCCAGACCTCACCGACCGATGTCGATACCTCTCCTCAGTGCAGCACTCCGTGAAGAATGGGCTGGCATTCCTCAAGATGCCTTCCAGGCATCTGATTGAACGTATGCCTGCGAGTATGGAAGTTGTCAACAAGGCTAAGGGTGGGCCAACGCCATATTGAATTCCAGCATTATTACCGAGCGAGGTGGCACAGTGGTTAGCACACTGGACTCGCATTCGGGAGGGCGACGGTTCAATCCCGCGTCCGGCCATCCTGATTTTGGTTTTCCGTGATTCCCCTAAATCGCTCGAGGCAAATACAGGGATGGTTCCTTTGTAAGGGCACGGCTGACTTCCTTCCCCGTCGTTCCCTAATCCGATGAGACTGATGACCTCGCTGTCTGGTCTCCTTCCCTAAAAACAACCCAACCCAATTACAGCATTACCGATAAGGCTGAGCATCAATACTCAAGTATCCTCATAGCTGATGATTCTTTCAACAAAGTTTTAAGCCAAATGGCTGTCCTAAGTTGTTTTATCTCGTTATTCCACTTTAAATCACCCTACCCACATTCTTCCGGATTTTTCTTGTGGTTGATTCTTTCCAGTGATTATTCTTCGATCATATAATCGAACCATTAGAGATCATTTCACCAATTTAGTCGCTGTACGTTACTCTTGCTTATTGTTAGCATGAACTACCAATCCTGGCACCAAGCGTTGATCATCTTCTGTCTTCCTGCGTTTCGCTAGTTTACATACCTTATGACTTCTCTATACACAACAGCATCGTCGTCGAACATCTTCATTGAGCGTTTACCGCCATCTATATAGTGAAACGTAACAGTCCTACTGCCATACTTCTGAATGCGCCTTTACGTCAGAAGGTATCTCTCCTTTAAGAGAAACGTGCTGTCTGCTGGGAACTCTTCAATGCAGTTACAAATTTGCTCTCACATTCCTCTCTCTCGTGACAATGCCTTGTCAATGCTTCCATCTGGTTTGATACAGACATCTCCGGTTTCGTTATCCATGCAAACCTATTCATCTTAGACTAGTACTTAAACATCTTCGATGTTCCTTTCTCCTCCCCTAAAGAGCCACACTTTTCGGCTCCATGTAGCACCAAGGAAATTCTTCCGTAATGTCTTAACACCCGTTCAGTGTTCTACATCTACCTGTTGGTAGATACTCCACAAGCCACCGTACGGTTCTTGGCGGAAGGTAACCTCTAGCACTACTAGTCCCTTCCTATCCTTTCCTGTGCCCCTCGCAAATAGAGCGAGGGAATACGCCTCTTCCATATCTTATCTTCGTGGTCCTTAAGCGCGATGTATGTTGGCAGCAGTAGAATCGTTCGGCAGTCAGCTTCAAATAACAGTTCTATAAATTTTCTCAACAATGTTTCTTGAAAAGAGCGTAGCCTTCCCTCCAGGAATTCCCATTTGAGTTCCTGAAGCTTCTCCATAACACTTATATGTTGTAACTTACTGGGAACAAACCTAGCTGCCCGCCTCTTCGTTTCTTCCTTTAATCCGACCTGCTGCGCATACCAAACAGTCGAATAGGTCTCACCAGCGTCCTATATGTGCTCTCCTTCAGAGGTGGATCACTGTTTCCTAATTTCTTCCAATAAACCGAAGTCGACCATTCGAATTCCTTTCCACAGTTCTCACATGCTGGTTCAATTTCATATCGCTTTGTAACGTTATGCGCAGATACCTAAATTTGTATTTGTGTCAGGCAGGACACTAGCAATACTGTGTCCGAAAATTACCGGTTTTATATTCCTAATCATCCGCATTAACTTACAATTTTCCGCATTTGTGGGTAGCTGCCATTCATCACATAAACTGGAAATTTTGTCTAAGTCGCCTTATAACTCCCTACAGTCAGTCTACTTAGACACCTTACCGTACACCACGGCATCATCAGCAAAAAACCACAGACTGCTGCTCACAGCGTCCGCAAAACCATTTATGTAAATAGAAAGTAACAACGGTCCCATCACAGTTCCCTGTGGCACTCCTGACGATACCCTCGTCTTCCATTAACACTCGCCGTCGAGGACGACATACTGTATTCTATTATTTAGGAAGTCTTCGGGCGAGCCACATTTCTGTGAACTTATTACATGTGCTCGTATCTTCCTTAACACTCTCGAATGGAGCACCGTGTCAAATGCTTGCCGGAAATCTAGAAATGTGGAATCGGCCAGTTGCCCTTCATCCACAGTTTTCAGAATATCATGAGAGAAAAGGGCAAGCTGAGCTTCGCTCGAGCGATGCTTTCTAAAACCATGCTGATTCGTGGACATAAGCCTCTTAGTGTCAAGGAAGTTTGTTATACTCTAACTGAAAATGGGTTCAAGGATTCTGCAGCAAACAGAAAATGGGGATATTGGTCTGTAATTTTGCGGGTCTTTTCTTTTAGCTTTGTTATATACTGGAGTGACAAAAGCTTTTTACAGTCATTTGGGACTCTGTGTTTGGTGAGAGGTTCGCGATAAATACAAGCTAAGTAAGGGGCCAATGCCGTAAAATTGAACTGGTATCCCATCCGGACCGGCTGATTTATTTGCTTGAATATCTTTCAGTCGTTTCTCTACACCAGGAATGCTTATTACCATGTTGTCCATGCGGGAGTCTTTTCGATGGTCAAATGACGGTATGTTTGTACGATTTTCTTGTGTGAACGATTTCTTGAACGTGAAATTTAAAACTTCGGCTCTCATTTAGCTGTCCTCAACTGCTACACGAGACTGCTCAACAAGGGACTATATGGAAGCCTAAGACCCGCTTAGCGATTTTACATAAGACCAGAATTTCCCTGGATTCTCTTCCAGATCTTATGCTAAGGTGTGACAACAGTAGTTGTTGTATGCTCCGCGCATAAATCTTTTCCCAGACGGACTTATCTCAAATAACCGACGCTTGTCGTCATGTATGAGTTCCCTTTTGAACAGAGAGTGCAACAGCCTCTGCGTCATCAGCATCCTCTGAATTTGGTTATTAAAACATGGTGCGTCTTTACCAACTTCTATCGACTTACTAGACACATAAGTCTTCACACTACGATTTACAGTCTGCCTAAACTTTGCCCGTAATTCCTCTACATCCATCTTACTGGAACTAAGTGATGCCAATTTACTGTCTAAGTGAGATGCTAATAACTGCTCATTTGCTCTATCTTTTTCACCGATTTATTAACTTTGGGAGCCGTAATTGTTATAATGACATCATGACTGCGAATCCCGTTTCTATTTTGACATTGTCAATAAGCTCCGGGCTATTAGGAGCCACAAGGTCCAAGGTATTTCCATCGTGTTTGGGCTCCGAGCTAGCTGCTCAAGACTGTTTTCATAAAACGTGTTCAAAAGCATTTTGTCTGACTGTCTGTCTGTACACCCTGCACTGTGTTTCCCACATAGTCCCTTCCTTTCCGATTTTCTCGTGAACCCTCTAAAACTAGAGAGGAAGTCACCAAAGCAAAATTTGTAGAAGATTGTGTGAGAGGCAGAAAAATCTTCGAATACTGCAATAGATCAATACTGAGCATTTGGCAGAAGCTTCAGGACCAGGCATAAGAACGAGCAAAACTAAACAACCATTCGACATCTGCCGTAAGAAGAAGAACTATGTGAAGTCCGCTGATCAAGAAAACGTCACCAACTCATTCCTGCCCTTATTGGTCAAAAAAATTTTACCTCTGCAGGATTCTAACGACCTCATTCCTTTTAGCGTGCCACTGCTGAGGTGCTAGCAATCGTAGTTGTGGAAGAATGATGACACACAATGTTCTTGACTACGGATCCTCTTGCAGTTTAATTAGAACCTTAATTTGCGAGCAGTCCTTGTCAAAAATTCTTTTACGACTACTGGATAGACGGTAAATATCATCGATCACACCAGAAAAAATAATTTTAGGGAAGAACTATTAAAATGTCTGTCAGAATACGCAATGGCAGTCCCTGTCTTCATTTAAATTACTGAAGAACGCAAATAAGAAAATAACTTGATGTTTGGGAGGTTTTACAGTGACTAATTCCTATAATACAAATACTGGGTGCTTATAATTAAAGTGCAGCTATTGACGGAGGTTCAGTGTGGGCTACAAGTATCGTATAGCAGCGAAATTTGGTAGATGTACTAATCCGTTCATGTGAAACCGATTTACGCTGCAAATAAATTAGTTCAAATTATGGACACTAGGAGCATATCTGGCGCTGTGAATGTAAGAAAGACATGTAGAAATGTTTCCAGATGTAATGAATTAGGAACGGCACGTGGGCGGAAGATGTGAAGCAAGAAAGAAAGGCATGAAAACAGTCCTTCCCACATGGCTGTTCTCTTCCAAAGCAGGAATCACAGGCTGTAAGGAGGTCTCGATAACTTGTAGGCGTCACGGTATACCTGGGTGTATTCTGTTGAAAGACAAACGGACCGAGAGTAAAACAGCTTGTGAATCCATAAAACTCAGTCACGTACGGACCGAGAGTAAAACTGCTTGTGAATCCATATTACTCAGTCACGTACGGACCGAGAGTAAAACTGCTTGTGAATCCATATTACTCAGTCACGTACGGTGTACAATGGCCCTTCGAGCACGACACTCGGTTTAACGATGCCCCAAATTCGGTACTTTGTGTATTCACTGCCCTTGTAGTGTAAAATGTGCCTCGTCGCTCCATAGAATATTGCCAGGCCATATGCCATGTCCGTAATTCATAACGTCGCTGTGGATCATGAGGATTCAGTTGTTTCACAGTCTGGATCTTGTACGGGTACCAACGTAAAATAGACCGCTAAACTTCCCATAGTGTTGACTATGGGATGGACAATTCTCGTGACACTACACGAGCTCTAGCTCTACCTGTAGCACGTTCTGCATGGTCAGTTACAGCAACAGTAACCTCGTCAATATCATCCACCGGCATAGGATGCCTTCCTCTTCCAGGTGCCACATAAAGCTCACACGTGTTTCCGAATTTCGTTACCATCTTCTTTAAAACATTTAACGACATCACTTTCACTCTCTCAATGCAGCACAGCAATTTCTGTCATCAATACGCACAGTTTCACTAGCAGCGCACGGTGTCTCTCCTAGATAGCAAGAGTGTTCACTCACGCAATGACTGGTCAAATAGTGTCACACAAAGAGTGTGCAGCGCCAGATTTGCACCTGGTGGCCCAAATTGCTTCTATTTTTTTTTTTCCTGCGTACATTGGTTCCGTATTAGCGCATTAGCACATCTATCAAGTTTCGCTGAAGTGTGGTAATTACAGCCCACACTGAACCTTTATGATTTGTCCCACTTTAATTATATCTACTCAGTAAATCCCTTTCGTAAAGCTGTCTTTGCAGCAATAACAAATTAAATTTCTTACCAGCCAAAAACTGGACATACGTCTGCACGAGCTTTTCCACTGTAAATTGTAGAAACTTATGACCACTTCCTTAGAAGTGTTTTGGAATTTTGGAATTTTGGAATTTTGTACGTATAAAGTCTTGTATCCGGGCCGGAAGCTGAAAAAGCAAAGAAACCCGAGTTCTATTGTGGCAATTATGGAGACAATTAATCGGCATCAGGGCGGAGAAGTACACACAGCTTTAGTTCTGAAACATTCAACAACAACGAGGACGTTCTGCAGCCACCCGACACAAGCACGCCTTACAAGATAACGGTGCCTACTTGTGATCAGCGAATTCGTCTGTATTTATGGTATACGCAGTGCTTTGCCAGAAACGAAAGTGAAAGAAGCAGGCGCTCCAAATGGCCAAGCATTTCGAAAAAATAGCGTTTTTAGCGTTGGTCAGGTGAGACACGAAGCATTTACGTTAGCGTTGTTTCCAGACAACAGCTGGCACAGTGGAATTAATACAGAATAGTAATTCGAGGGTCATGGGGTCGAGTCCGTCAGCGGAATTTTTGCTTTTAAATTTGTACGTCACTTCCTTCGCAAATAACACTATATAGTACTCAAGGAACTGAATTTATTAATTTTTCATAAGACGCACATACAAAATTTCCGATCCCAAAAAATTTTCCGGTAAAGGATTGTACTTATTGCATTCAAGTGCACTCTGAAGTTAACTTTCTAAGAGGTGACTTTAATTAATGCGTACAGATCGTCGTATTCCGTTAGTTTAATTTTGACTTCCGAGCAACTTTCCGCAGCTGCACGCTAGGAATAGGTTCCTGGTGAAGGTGCCGAAAAAATGACTGCTCCCCCTGTCTTTACGGTAAGTATCACTCAAGCATGTCTAAATCCTCAGCTGTAAAGTAATTAATGTAACAAATTTTATTTATGAATTTCTAGTGTGTATCTTAGTTCCGCAGTTTACACGTAAATGCCGGCCGGAGTGGCCGTGCGGTTCTAGGCGCTACAGTCTGGAACCGAGCGACCGCTACGGTCGCAGGTTCGAATCCTGCCTCGGGCATGGATGTGTGCGATGTCATTAGGTTAGTTAGGTTTAATTAGTCCTAAGTTCTAGGCAACTGATGACCTCAGGAGTTAAGTCGCATAGTGCTCAGAGCCATTTGAACCATTTACACGTAAGTACGTGGCAGAGTGTTCATACAATTACTTTCACACTATTTCTCTCGAATATCACATGGCAAAAACCAGCACCTAAATCTTTCCATTCGAAAACTGACCTCTCTTATTTCATTACGATTGTCATTTCTCCCTGTGTAGGTGGTGGCAGTCAACTAAATATTCTCACTTTCGGAGGATGAAACTAGTCATTTAAATTTCGTGAAAGATCATTTGTTTTAGTGGTTATCACTTCAACTAACGTATCATGTTAGTCACCCCTAGCTGTCATTCCTTGAACCTTTTTGAAGTCTTCGTCAGTCCTATCTGGTAATGATCTCATTCCGCGCAGCAGCACTCCAGAAGAGGACGGACAAGCGTACTGCAGGTAGTCTCTGGTTTATTTTTTGCATCTTCAACGTGTTTTGTCAATAAAACGCTGTCTTTGGTTGACCTTTCCCACAACATTTTCTATGTTATAGTCTCAGTTAAAGCTGTTCGTATTTGTAGTGCCTAGGTATTTTGCTGAATCGAAAACTTCAAATTTGCGTGATGTGTCGTGTAACCAAAATTTAACCGATTTCTTTTGACACTCATGAGGGGAACCTCACACTTTCTTACTGTTGAGTCAGTTGCCATCTTGTAGATATGGTGCCCAAATCGTTTACTAATTCGGTTTGTACTTCTCATGTCTTTAGTACAAGGTAAAACCAGAGTATCTTCTGAAAACAATCCGTAATAGCAGTAAATCATTTGTATCTTCTTATGAGTTGTCAGGGGCATTTTCTCTCTTTTCGATTTTGCAATGTTTAGCTGGACTCAACCCAAACAAATACTACGCATCAACCCACATCGGCGGAAAGCAGTGGTATCTTTCACTTTACGAACCAAATGATTTTGAAAGTAAAATTTTACGTACATATTGGACAGAGCGGTCCCAAATTAATGTGTTGCAATATTCGCACTATGGATATATATTAACAGGAGCAGTAAAATGCAAAGAAAGACCCGAATTTCAGCAGCTATTGAGGAGCGCTCTGGCCCAATCAGAATGCTGCTGCCACGCAGCAGCGCAGTTCAGTCACTGCTGGAATACTCGCTATTCTT
The DNA here is from genome assembly GCF_021461395.2 of Schistocerca americana. Taxonomy (NCBI): domain Eukaryota; kingdom Metazoa; phylum Arthropoda; class Insecta; order Orthoptera; family Acrididae; genus Schistocerca; species Schistocerca americana. The sequence goes on along the minus strand of NC_060121.1, from coordinate 167,091,029 downwards.
CATGTTCCACTCTTCTTGTTAATACATACGGATCGAAAGAATATCGCAAGAGACTGTGACCGCCCTGAAGATTGAGCATGTAAAATTCTGCTTTAAATATAATTCTGTTGTTAATGGAAAACAGACAGTTGTTTTACATTTACACTGGACGTCGCATGAGAGACGTTAAGTCTTTGTTTGGACTCACTCACGTTACACAGTGCAAAAAAGAAATTACAAATGTCTGCTGAAACACCAGAGAAAATGCGCCAGCTGAGTTTTGAGGAGAGATTTCACGTAGATCAAGAGTAGCAGCTACACTGTTGTTACCGGTCTGAGAAGGTGCATAAATACACTGTGAATAGGGGGAACAAATGTCATTCGCTACAGCAATGTATACGTCAAAGAGGTATTGATGGAGTTAAAGGAAGGTTTTTGCAGTGGAAGTAGAATTGTGTGAAAATATATCAATAACAATACACCAACGACATTGCTAACCTCTGTGAAAGTATGAAATGCTTACAGAACCTGTTGGATGGAATAAACAGTCTAATGCGTACTTAGTATAGACTTAAAGTAACCGAAGAAAGTCGAAAGTAATGAGGAGTAGCAGAAATCGTGTTTTCGATAAAGTTAACATCAAAATTTGTGACCGAGCTCAAAGTGCAGAAATCCTGCTAACTTGGAAGCAAGATAACAGATGACGAGCGAGGCAGGGATGATATAAAAAGCAGGCCGCAAAAGAAAGAATTCCTGGCCAAATTAAGTTTATTAATACGAAACGTCTACCTTACTTTGACAAAGAGATGTCCGAGAATCCACGTCTGGAGCACAGTATTCGATGGATGCGAATCATGAACTCTGGAACAACTGGAAAACAATACAGTTAAAGGATTTGAGATGTGGTATTGTAGGATGGCGAAAATTAGGTTCACTGATAAAATGAGACACGAGGCAATGCTCTGCGGAATCGGTGAGGAAAAAACATGGAGCAAGCACTGACAAGAATAAAGGAAGGTAGAGCCTCAGAATAACTTTCCTGTTGTTTCGGAATGTTGATAATTACTACCTTAGGGCCGTCTAATCACAACTGAATAAAACACAATTTTTGAGTCACACGCGTTTAGTCTTTATTCTCTGCAACGCATCTTCAGCGGCTTGGAACATGTAGACATTTTTGCTCACACTGTTTAGTTTACGCCTAGGAAGTTATATACATATGTTCCAAACCGTTCTAGAAATTTTTGTGCTTCTTTGATGTAGTAATAATTTAAAGGTCTACGTCTGTTTTGTTAGCCTTCATGGCTAGCCATCCTGGAGTAACATTTCAGAAAGATAATGCCCGCCCACCATATCCGCTACTCACAGATTTCGCTGATGTGAATCTACAGGATTACGAACTGAATGCAAGTTTCGACGTTATGTTTTAGATGGTGTTGCCAGCTGTTGAATTTTATTGCCAACTACTGCACACTTTTTGTGGTGTGTGTGTGTGTGTGTGTGTGTGTGTGTGTGTGTGTGCGTATGTATGAACTGGTGTTTACTTTTGGTATGATTATGTGTGTGTCGCCTCCAAACATAAACTTCAGTTCATGCACTCGCCCGAGCGCGTGCGCGCTCTCACACAAACACACAGATCCAGACACCACAAAAACACACAATGTACTTGGCAGTAACTTTCAACAGTTGGCAACATCGTTCAAAACATACCATTAAAGCACGTGCTTAATTCCGTTTACATGTTATTTCTTTTTTTAATTCAAATGGCAGTTATCAGGAGAAGAACAGTCATAATTAAGAAAGTTCAGCAGAGAGTGTAGCTTAACATATGGGAAATCTGTGAGCAGAATTTTAAATTACTACTATGTAACAGAAACACTAAAGTTGGCAAAGCTGTTTACAACCTGAGTGTAAACTAAACAGTATAAAAAAACATTTACGTACTCCAGGCCAATGAAGATGCCTTGCAAATAACAAAGACGAAACAGGTATGGTACAAAATGTGTGTTTTATTCAGTTGTGATTAGACATTCCCAAGGTAATTATTATCAATGTACCATGTTATACGCAACTGTGGACGACAGCATTACAAACCTTGAAGATGTAACTTTCATGCGATGTAACTTCCATAGCACTAGGGGATTTGTAAAGGGTAAAAAATGCATGGGAGGACAACAAGGAATTGAAGCCTCTGTGGTCACGTGCTACTCTGCAATGAGTCGTTTGCCACAAAAATTGAAGTGATGGTTGGCCGCAATCGGAGGACCGATGGGCTAAAAAGGAGAAAAGTTCATGCTGCGTGATACTGTGTGGAAACAGATCCAATTACTAATCCACAACGGCGTGGTTGTATGATGCTGAGTGAGCATCGCCTCTCCTTGTCGCAGCACTGTGCGAGGGTGCTGCTGATGAGATTTGTGACGTCATGCCGCTGAGCGGCATGCTGCAGTCCACGACGCAAACTGCTGCAGACAGCCGAAACTGTGTGGCAGGGTGGCAGCTCCGCCTAACAGATAGGCTTCTGAGCCAGGCAGCGTTGCGTGCCGCGAGTTGGTACGTTACTACAGCGCTGGCCTACTGCCCATTGCCTATAGAACACTACTGGAAATCGAAAAATATCGTTGCGGCTGATTGACTACTAATCTCTCTTCAAACAAACAAAAAAATCACAGTTAAGTAAAATTAGTTTCTGTATCGTACCCTTTCTATTCTTTCATATCCCAGGAATAAAACTCGCTAACATATGTTGAAATGCTTAGTGCAGCAACCTAAAATATAAACTCTAAGAAAAAAATAATAAAAAACATAGACGTACAACGAAGAAATTCGGTGGACGTGATGTACATGTACAGACAAACAAATGAGTTGCAGTTCAGAAAAATTGGATGATTTATTCAAGGCCAAGAGCTTCACAAATTGAGCAAGTCAATAACGCGTTTGTCCATCTCTGGCTCTTAGGCAAGCAGTTATTTGGCTTGACGTTGATAGAGCGGTTGGATGTCCTTATGAGGGTTGTCAGCCCAACGTCTGTCCAGTTGGCGCGCTAGCTGGCCAAGGTACGGTTTGGCAAGCAGTAGAATCTCACGCCGTGTTCGGGCGGGAATTATCTTGCTGAAATGTATGTCCAGCATCGCTTGCCATGAAGCACAACAAAATAGACGTATAATGTCGTCGACGCATCGCTGTGCTGTAACGGTAAGGCAGATGACAACAAAAGTGGTCCTGCTAAGAAAAGAAATCGCACTCTAGACCTTCACTCCTGGCTGTCTTGACATATGGAGGTCAAAAGCAGGGTTAGTATTCCACCGCTGTCCGGGGCGTCTCGAGACACTTCTCCGCCTGTCATCGGAGCTCAATTCAAAGTGTGACCCATCAATAAAGTAAGAGTACCCACTGATACTTTGTATGAGGGGTGAGGGCAAGGCCTGGGGGCATGGAGTATTTTCAATAATTTCTAAGATGAATGTCGAATTTAACTACACAGTTCCAGTCCCAACCCTCTCATAAAACTGCGTAGCACCGACTCTTGAAAAATGATCTTGGATGAAAATCATCTGGCTACACTACATTTTTTTCCTATTCCTTGAAAACTGCTCGGCGCTGGGAGGAGGAGGGGGGGTAGTCATGGCCCCCCTTGCCCCCCAGGTATGGGCGCTCTTACCCAGAAGGCAAATCTACTTCTGTCAGTGAGATTTCACAACATCCTTTCTAACACTCTGAGACATTCTGTCTTGCCCTATTCTTCAAGGCCACTATCAGAGAGCCGGCCGGTGTGACGGTGCGGTTCTAGCCGCTTCAGTCTGGAACCCCGCGACCGCTACGGTCGCAGGTTCGAATCCTGCCTCGGGCATGGATGTGTTTGACGCCCTTAGTTGGGATTAACTAGTTCTAAGTTCTAGGGGACTGATGACCTCAGATGTTAAGTCCCACAGTGCTCAGAGCCATTCGAACCATTTTTGAACTATCAGAAACAAACAATTTTACGAACGGGAATGATCAGCACAGTAAGTCGCCACATAATTTCTTATAAAATGTAAAGACTTAGAGAAACAAAATATCATTCAATTTTCAATTGTAAGAAGTGTGAGAGAGAATGCTTCCAAGCGGTAAACATGTGGAATTAGCAGCAGTCCTGACACAAAGACGCTTTTAGAGCTACAACTTGATACAGCAATATTAAATTTCGATGTTAGCCTGACAGATACACAAATACAGTAATGTAACTGGGTACGAGAATGGAACTCGGGCTGTCAGAAGGTCTGACAGCATTTACTGCTGGTTTCAGTACTTCTTTTCCTTTGTGGCAGTTACCGCTGATTGTGGGTGGCAGAGTCAAAAGTCCAAATGGCATGTCAAGCCATTTTCGGGAGTTTAGAAATTAGATGATGTCTGCAGCATGGAGACACGGAAGGCAATGGAAACATATTGAGAAAGGAAGCAAATTACATGTAGTGTAAATGCAATTTTGCTAGTAATTTATTAAATGACACAGCTGTTCGAAGAACATGTATTGCCTTATAGTAATTCCTTTACAGGATGTTAGAAGCTGCAGAGTAGTTACTCCAAGTGTCAAATGATGTAGAACCAGTAAAGTTAGAACAATGAATGTTCTGCACCGCGGTCCAACCCGTAAAGGGTAACGCGTATATTAATATCACCCATGTTAGTGGCTACTCAGATAGAACGAAGGATGAGCGAACATTCCTCTTTTTGACTCTGTACATTAGTAGTTACTGTACTGACTAATGAATTGATATGTTCTAGATTGTTTATGGAAGGAAATTTACTGGAGACAGATGATGTAAACTACTCTATAACAGAGGCATTATTCTCAGAAATAAAATATTAATAACTGCATTTTGCACGTTTACATGTTCAAATGAGAAACATATGAGTACAATGTAAAAGAATATCAATTGTTAATATGCGTGAAAGACATTCAAAATGTGACAATAAAGATAAATGTCATGGTTGGTTGATTTGGGGGAAGGGACCAATTAGCTAGGTCATCAGTCCCATCGGATTAGGGAAGGATGGGGAAGGAAGTCGGCCGTGCCCTTTTCAAAGGAACCATCCCGGCATTTACCTGAAGCGATTTAGGGAAATCACGGAAAACCTAAATGAGGACGGCCGTACGCGGGTTTGAACCGTCCTCCTCCCGAATGAGACTCCGGTGTGCCAACTATAATGCTACCTCGCTAGGTGATGTATGTGAGTTAGAACAATTGTAAACAGCAAGATTGTGTAGTTTTCGAAAATTCTGGAATGTGGAAGAGGAATGACGGAAGGAAGATGCTTTTGAAATTGCAACTATTTGTAGTTATACTTAAAGAAAGTTCACCTTAAGAAAACCAGAGTACAATAAGATGTAAACTGAGTTCTATCACAGGAACACAAAGATCTTAATGCACGTACTGGAATTTAAATGCGAAAATACACAACCAAGGCATCACCCTAATTCTGAGAGGAAGTGACCATTGTGTGATTAAGGATAAGTCTGTAAATACATAAATCTCCAACAAGTCACTTTCTTCAACAGTTATTTATTATTCCACGAACCGATTTCCGAACATTTTCAGGTTCATCTGCGGATGGTATTCCGGAAGAAGTTACATATTTATTTCTAGCATAACTGCTGAGAGCTGCGTTGCGACAGTAAGGGTGGGTGGTGGGGGGGTGGGGGGGGGGGGGAGCGGGGGCTTATTTCTGTTAGTATCCGTCTGCTTCCGTTGTGATGGCCAGTTGGTACATCATTGCATACATTTTTACGCAATATGTGTGCATTCATGCTCTGATAGCGAAAATTTGCCAGCATCCAGCTATACTGGCAAAGTTTTGCTACAGCAAACCTTTGTACTTACTGCAAGACAGATTTATCAGCGTAGCACAAAGGACGATACAATGTTTGGCTGGATGGATGAAAGCATAGCAACACCTGTTTCTTAATTAATCTGCATTAGTATTATTTAGTACGCTAAACTATCTCCACTGAGCGGCAGCGCAAATTAGCATTATATGTGGTGTCACCGCCAGACACCACACTTGCTAGGTGGTAGCCTTTAAATCGGCCGCGGTCCGTTAGTATACGTCGGACCCACGTGTCGCCACTATCAGTGATTGCAGACCGAGCGCCGCCACACGGCAGGTCTAGAGACACTTCCTAGCACTCGCCCCGGTTAGACAGCCGACTTTGCTAGCGATGGTTCACTGACAAATTACGCTCTCATTTGCCGAGACGATAGTTAGCATAGCCTTCAGCTACGTCAATTGCTACGACCTAGCAAGGCGCCATTACCATGCTGTAAAACCTGTACCGTCAAGAGCGATGTTCACCAATTATGAATTAAAGTTAAGCATTCCAGTAGTTACGTACGATCTTTGCTACTATAAATTCCTTGTCCCGTTCCAGACCTCACGCCAGCCTGCGTGAGCTTAAACGCGTGCCTTTCGGCTTCCTGTCATAGTGGATTGGCTGTCTTGCCAATCCACAACATTATCACCTGAAGAAGACGAAAGTTTTGTATTGTCAGATGATTAACACTCATGTCTTGGTTGACTTTGATATCGATTTTAGTAGAACTAAATTGAGTTTTGACAAGTTTAGATATGGAAATAACATTGTTACCTTGGGTACAAAGATCAAACTATTCTTGTCGATAAGTGCATTTCGCACTGTAGTGTCCATGTGTGTATCGCAAATTTCTTAGTACTTTGGTTTCTTTAATATAACCTCATCGACGAACCTGTTTGTTATATTACTAGTGTCAGTAGGCAATCTGTGTGTATTTTGGTACCTAAAACAGACAATTTAAATTTGTAAATACTTAATTTGACGATCCATTGTCCCTTGTGCAGTGTGGTGTAATAATAGAACTCTAGTCACGAGTGTACTTTGAGGTGTGAGAAAATTATATCAGTATGCCAGTATGCAAGCCACGTAGGTTTCCTAAAAATCTTATAGAGGAGTTAACTTACAGTAATAGTGCCATCCGTGCGTTTTACTCGAGATCTTACGTATTTTGATAAATAGTTTTGTTTTGATGCAAGATCTAACTTTCATTCGTGATCAGTGTCTGCAATTGTAGCTGCATATTACGATCAGCTATCTGCGTTTGTTTTTTACTCGAAATCCTAAGCTTTACATAGTTCGCTGAACAATTTTATGTTGCTGTCAAGATTGTATTTTAGAAATATTGAGCTTTCGTCTCTATAGGGAAGGTTGTTCCATCATTTCCTTCTACCATGTCGTACAGTACGTCAATATATAATATCTGGAATATTTTGAGGCTCTCTCTATGTGCTAAGCACATATCTAGTTTATATTACACATTTACAATTACGTCAATAAAGATCATTTTCAGTATACTTTGCTGTACTATGGTGTCGGAAAATGTTACATTGGTGTTTAGAATACCAGTGGAACCTAACTGCAGGTGTCCAAACGTTACTGAAAGTCTGTAATAGCCAGTCGATAGTTATCTTGCCATACTAAGCAAATACGTGTGTTAACGTGATGTAACACATTTATAGTTACGTCAAAAGACATCCCTTTTATTACGGTTTGTTTTCTAAAGTATTGGGAAGTGTGACATTGGTACTTAAAAGACCAGCGGAACATAGCTGTAAGTGTGTAAGAGAAATTAAAAATCTATAAAAGCTAGTCAGTTACATCGATTATATCTTCTAGCGATCAAGCAATTAATTTGTGAGTTTACAGTTATGTTTTAGGCATGAATTGTGACGGAAAGGTGTTTATCTGACGCGAAAATATTTAGTTGTGCCTTACAGTAGACGTGGTAACAGACATAGAACTGCTTATGTCCACAAGCGCTATTTAATCTGTAACGTACATCACCAGTAGTATTGTATACTTTGAAAAATAATATATTAATTTTAGACGTGTAAATATTTTATTTTTTTGGTCCATTGTACCTTTCGCATATTTTGCTACATCAATCGATCTATACACGCCGATGACTGCAGCTTAAGCTGTGAATTGTGGAAACACGAATTTTTGAGGTTGAAATATATAATTAATATCTTCATATATTTCGTAACAACTTTATACGGCTGAGCTACTTCTGAGAATGACAGAAAACGCAGATCGTTTGATACTTTGGAACATGGAGTTGACGTGCTGCCTGCCTGTGTCGTTTTAATGCCCAGTAAAATGCTGGGCTGCGATTGGAACAGCGAAATGTACATATCTGGGTGTTGCAGTTGAGGTGCACTTTTTGCTGAGAAGGCACAATGTTTTTTGACGTGACAGGATGTTTACTGATATAACCACGTGTAGTGTTACAGCTGCCTCAGGATCTCACCTCAGCATCTAGGCAAAACGTGCACATTACTTCACATATGCAGCCATGTGATTTCTGAAAAAAAAATTAACAATTAGATCAAAAATTTGAATTACAACTCTGTCTTTAATATCTATATGAATTTTAATTTTAATAATTAACAGCCTCATTTGCACTGTTTGCCTGGTTCCAGTGGTTCAAATGGCTCTGAGCACTATGGGACTCAACTGCTGAGGTCATTAGTCCCCTAGAACTTAGAACTAGTTAAACCTAACTAACCTAAGGACATCACAAACATCCATGCCCGAGGCAGGATTCGAACCTGCGACCGTAGCGGTCTTGCGGTTCCAGACTGCAGCGCCTTTAACCGCACGGCCACTTCGGCCGGCACTGTTTGCCTGGAATTTACTTAGGTTTCAGACGGGATAACCTAACCTTCTTCAGAATAACAATAACTACCGTCTTTCCTTAGTGGACATCGTCAAGCTAAAGCTACAAATCCATAAATTATCGTCAGACTATAAAACTTATCTGGAACTGCCTCGGCCCCACTTCGTGAACCGATGCGGCAGCCACGAGTGCTGTACTGAAACCTAGGTAAATTCTAGGCAAACAGTGCAACTAAGGCTGTTAATTAATAAAATTAAAATTAATATTTACACACTTGCTGACAGAACCGCGAAATGTTGAAGATATTTAAATATCTGTATGATTTGAGCGTCAGGCATCCCTACAGCACGTGTGCATTCTGTAAAACTTCAGCCAAGACTTAGTCTACTTTTTAACTTTTTCACCTATTACTACCACGACTCGCACTTTCTTTAAAAATTAATGCCAGGTTCTGCGCCTGGTTTCTATAAAATTTCTAACCAGACACTCTTACTCTACACTAGATGCTCATTGCTTATTCTTTTTGCTTCCTTCCGTCTTTCGACAATATATTCGACAAAACAGTGGTGGTAACTGCTGCAGCGTGTCTATCTTACCACTCACTGCTTATGCAACATAGGAAAATTAATTACGTCGATAAATTTATGTGCTGTAGCATTTCTTTTAAGTACTCGAAATAACGTTTTGCTCAGAAACAAAACAAAAAACGTGAATCAAGTAAATGTTTTTAGCTACCCGGTGTAAAGTAAGCACCATGGTCTCCTTTCTTAGTACAGTAAAACTTGCTCAAAACGGAATCGCCTGGGACTAAAATAATTTTCCATATTGGGCAAGTTTTCAGATTACACAAAACTCTCTGCGCTACGTAAGATTTATCAGGTATCATGCACAAAACTACGGTAAAAATTTTTAATTGTGCATATATTGTATTTATGTACCTTAACTCCAGCACATTACACGTTAATTTATTGTATATTGGGGAAAAGAATAGTGGTCCATTACAGTAATTGATAAATAACACGGCATTTCTACATTTTTAATCTAACTTAAAATTAGTTTATTATTGCATGTACATACATATTATTTCCATGTTCATTTGCTTTACATTTCACTTTTCTCACCACATACCAAGGAGGGAAACTTGTTTTAATTTCCTATTCGAAATCGTGTTTTCTAGGCAATTGTTTTGCACCATACTGTAGAGGATGAGCCAGACAGTAGGAGGTTTTACTTTATTATATGAGGTTTCAAACGGTAACTTCACTGTTCCGTTACGGCCAAGCCCAGGCCGGCAGTGTTAGCTGCCTGTAAATTCTTTCGCCCCACGGTCTAGTCACAGGAAGTCAGCACCGAGGAAGGGAACCCTGACCACATGCCTCTTTCATGTGCTTACGAGGTAACGCCGGCCCCGGCGTCGCTTAGCAGGCAACGCCCTGGAAAGTTCCATGCCGCCCGTACGGTTTGCTCGGTCCTGACCAATCAGGGCGGAGGAAGCCGCGTGGTGCGTCGAACATACCCGACCGCCCGTCGCCGCTCTCTTGTATTCTTGTTCACCCGCGAGTTGAATGCGCGCCCTGTAGCATTGAACATCTCCCGTTTCTCTCGTTGCTGCGGCATTGTGGACTTAGTTTTGGCAGACAACCACTTTCGGTAGCTTCGCGAACAATGTTTCACCAAACTCTAAGTTCTGGCTCAGCCTCGCCTCCCTATACCTATGTAGCCCCTTTCAACACGCTTTAGCCAATAAATGGCGTTCCTCTAAAAATATTCCTAATCATTCCATAACGCCCCCCGCCTGCCCATACGCCCATCCTGTACAATACAACAATTCCACCAAGTTCAGATATTTTGTTTGTGCTGCAAATTGCATAACATCATTTATGCATACATTGCCTTATTCAGGTGTATTAATTTTTCCACGGACATCATTTTGTGCTTCTTCTTCTTCCTTTGTTTCTTCTTCACCATCCTCTGTGTTACGAATTTCTGTTACGTTTGTTGCTGGAGTGAAGTTGGTGTGAGTTGACAGAAACTCACCACTTCGAATCCAATCATGTGCACTACTTGAAATCCTTCGCATTTTCATTAATTAATCGTTGCTGATGCGTTTTCTTGAACTTCGATGGTCACAGAAGCGTCTTCTTCTTGACCCCCAAACCCCAATTTGTTGAAGTACTTGGTGACAGTTTCGGGTTTTATTTCCTTCACTGTCAAGCCAATCCAATTTACTGCTTCCAGGACAGAAACTGATGGTGCAAGACTAAACACACTTTCGACTTACTCAACGTTAAGAATAACAAATTGCACCAGTAATCGCCTATAATGACATTTGAGTGTGTAAATAACCCCCTGGTCCATGGGTTGTCTGAGGCTGATTGAACCCGGAGGGAACCAGGCCCAGTTCACGATTGATAAAGTTGTCTGAGGCTGATTGAACCTGGAGGGAACCAAGCGCATTTCACGATTGATAACGTTACTTTCGGGTGCCAGGCTGCATTGTCTAGGAAAAAGAGAACTTGGCGATTTCCTTTTTCCATTTCGGCACGAAAGAGTTCAGCCTTTCTTCGACAATATCACTGACCATCCACGTCATTTTATTGCTTCTCCATGTGACTGGAAGCTTACTATCAATGATTTTGATACAACGCGGTTTTGCCGCCTTTCCAGTCACCAGTGGCTTCTCCATTTCACCTAACATGTTTCCACACAGCAGTACAGTGGGTCTTTCCTTGGAAATTTTTCCGCTAGTGCACTTTTCATCTCGAATTGCTAGTGACAAAACAGTTCAATTTCATCGCCATTGAACACACATTTCGGGTCATAATTCACAATTAAGTTGGACAGTATTGTCTTCCATTCTGTTGCTACACTTTCCTGCACATCCTTAGCTTCCCCACACACTTCATTCCACACCATGTTGTGCCTAGCTTTGAAACTGTCCAGCCATCCTATGGATGCCTTAAACTCCGTAATTCAAAGCTCTTGAGCGACTTTCAGAGTCCCACTCTGCAACTTGGCTCCAGATAAATGTAAGTTTTTGCCCGCGCACTTACGAACCATTCTCCACACTATTTCGTTAATTTCTTCATTTCCGGTCTTCTTCACCTTTCTTTTCATCTGCCCGTTCCCTTTCATCCATTCGTTCAGAGTGCTATCCTTATTTCTTAATGTGTCATAAAATTGTGTTTTACCGCAGTTGAAACGCAACATAATTGATACAGAAAACTTTATAAAGCAGTCGACCAATGGGGAGTAACCAGCGATCGGTGTAAATAACTAAAATTCACGAAAACATTCACGATCGGAACAGGTGTTTATTTTAGCTGGTACCTGTTTCGGTAAATAATTTAAACCATCTTCAGGCCTTAAGCACAGCAGCTGATGTCCGTGCTCTCACGGATATTACTCTGTCCTCCGCCACCAGCCGCAATCAAGATGAGTACGGCAAGATGATTGTCTAAATTATAGTCCGAAACAGGTTGACAACACAAATAAGTATCTGCTGCTATTTAGACTGTTTTAGTGAATTTTAATTCAGGCTAGTATTTATGAATATTTTGTCACTATCTATAGTTATAAATAAAGTACCAGTCGTAAAGTCTTAATAGATCATTAGCATACATAATTTTAACATTACTGGTTAGTCATTTCACTGATGATGGTATTTTTAAATTATTCTGTAGCGGTTACTATTTCAATATTGTAATATCTTTTTGTTGGTTCCCGAGACCTTTTTAGAAGATGAAAGCAATCCCCTTGCACAGTAATTTCACGGATTACAATTTTAAATTGCTGTTATCTGTTCAATTAAAAGCTTAACCCGCTTAGTGTGAGTTGGTACACACCTTATTGTAAATAATAATAATAATGTGGAAAACCTTACTAATAATTTCTTGCTCTGAGTTGGAGAGTAATGTTTCAGTGCCGCTGCTTTATTGGCACGCGTCCTGTAGGTAATGGTTGTTTAATGTAGGGTAGTATTTGTTATTTTTCAGATTCTCAGAGTTACTGTCTAAAGTAATGCCATGCAGAAATTGAGCATATAATCAGGTATCCTGTGGAAGCAGTCCGTCTAAGTAGTTGCCTGTGCCAGTTGTTGTAGTATGACACTGTACAATTTTCTACACTCCCTTTGTTGGGCCACTGAACCTAGTTGCTGAAGGTTATTTTAGTAACTAATTGTAAAATCTTAAACTGCGAAATAGGGGTTCATTTTTAAAATCATATTATACTTCTAAAATTAGTTTATCATTTATTCTTACAATCATTTATTAACTTTTTGCAGTGCTCTTTTCTTTTAGAAGTTTTACGCTGGTCTTTGGCCAAATAAACTTCAATTTATACACTACTGGCCATTAAAATTGCTACACCACGAAGATGACGTGCTACAGACGCGAAATTTAACCGAAAGGAAGAAATTGCTGTGATATGCAAATGATTAGCTTTTCAGAGCATTCACATAAGGTTGGCGCCGGTGGTGACACCTATAACGTGTTGACAAGAGGAAAGTTTCCTACCGATTTCTCATGCACAAACAGCAGTTGACCGGGGTTGCCTGGTGAAATATTGTTGTGATGCATTGTGTAAGGAGGAGAAATGCGTACCATCACGTTTCCGACTTTGATAAAGGTCGGACTGTAGCCTATCGCGATTGCCGTTTATCATATCGCGACATTGCTGCTAGCGTTGGTCGAGATCCAATGACTGTTAGCATAATATGGAATCGGAGGGTTCAGGAGGGTAATACAGAACACCGTGCTGGACCCCAACGGCCTCGTATCACTATCAGACGAGATGACAGGCATCTTATCCGCATGGCAAGGATCGTGCAACCACGTCTCGATCCCTGAGTCAACAGATGGGGAAGTTTGCAAGACAACAACCATCTGCACGAACAGTTCGACGACGTTTGCAGCAGCATGGACCATCAGCTAGGAGACCATGGTTGCGGTTACCCTTGACGCTGCATCACAGACAGGAGCGCCTGCGATGGTGTACTCAACGACGAACCTGGGTGCACGAATGCAAAATGTCATTTTTTCGGATGAATCCAGGTTCTGTTTACAGCATCATGATGGTCGCATCCGTGTTTGGCGACATCGCGGTGAACGCACATTGGAAGCGTGTATTTGTCATCGCCACACTGGCGTATCACCCGGCGTGATGGTATGGGGTGCCACTGGTTACATGTCTCTGTCACCTCTTGTTCGCATTGACGGTACTTTGAACAGTGGACGTTACATTTCAGATGTGTTCCGACCCATGGCTTCATTCGATCCCTGCGAAACCCTACATTTCAGCAGGATAATGCACGACCGCATGTTGCAGGTCCTGTACGGGCCTTTCTGGATACAGAAAATGCTCGACTGCTGCCGTGGTCAGCAGATTCTCCAGATCTCTCATCAATTGAAAACGTCTGGTCAATGGGGGCCGAGCAACTGGCTCGTCACAATACGCCAGTCACTACTCATAATGAACTGTGGTATCGTGTTGAAGTTGCATGGGCAGCTGTACCTGTACACGCCATTCAAGCTCTGTTTGATTCAATGCCCAGGCGTATCAAGGCCTTTATTACGGCCAGAGGTGGTTATTCTGGCTACTGATTTCTCAGCACCCAAATTACGTGTAAATGTAATCACATGTCAGTTCTAGTATAATATATTTGTCCAATGAATACCAGTTTATCATCTGCATTTCTTGTTGGCGTAGCAATTTTAATGGCCAATAGTGTATAATTATTTGAATTTATCAAATGTAAGTTGTTAATCAAGAAGTCTTTGAAATCTGATTCTCCACCTTATCCCCAAGTATCTCGCTCCACAACTGCCAGTGGTTCATCTAACGTGATTGTACGTACTTTTCTTCTAGTTTTTACCAGTGTTACATCCTATGAGAATAGGTGGCACTTTTATTAAATACATCTATATTTTGCTGTGGAAAATGTGCTGCCACCCCTGCCAGAAGCGGTGAGTTATTACGCAACACCACGGTAGGGCCCCGCACAGTGCTTGCCTGTGCATCGCTCGCAGGCATGTTGTGCAGTGTTTCCGCTTGGGCGCTCAGGCTTGTGGCATAGCTCAAGGGTAGCCCGCCAGTCGCTGCTAGACGGGGCAGTGTTACAAACCGGGCACATCTGCGGGCTGAGTCTCAACCCCTGGGCAGTAACTGCATGTCTCGGCGAAATAATTGCTGTCAACTTCACACAATTACGGCAGTGACAGGCCTCACGAATATATGGTTCCCCTAAAATAAAAGGAAGACGCATCGAACTGGACATATTATTTGAACTGAAATAACGTATGAGCCTCTTAATAGTGGACTTCAACTGAATACATCGTTACTTATATTCTTTCACTAATTTTTCTTAAAGGCAATTGCAAAATCAAAAGCAATATTTGTCCTCCTCAAGTGCTTCAAGTAAGCCCTTTAGCAGCTGTTGAATTCTCCCTGCAGGTCTCAAACACCATTATGAACCAACTAATATCATATTAAAAAAAAGTAACGTTTACCACACACTGATAGCTGCATTATCTCAAGCAGTAACGACGGAAATTCAAGCAGGCATGTTGTCTTCTCCTATCGTTCAGTCCCACCATCAAGTATTATTATTTACCTATAATTGATGCGAGTCTCTCAAGGAACATCAAGGAACATTATACATGTTGAGCAGGCACTCGGATGTGCCTAATACGTCCTTCCCCTTCTCGAACACCGTTAACTGTGGGGCTCCCGTTGCTCTTTCCAGAGTTTGTCTTCTTACTTCCATCTCCTACAGTCAGCACAACTGATTTCTACCCTGGTGCAATTCTTTGCTGCTTGATAATAATCCTGACACTTACTGCAGCGGGGTGCTACTATGAAGTCCTTCACAGGCATAGTTTCGAAGCCTGCCTGTTGAAAAAGGGTTTCCTCATGTTAGCTCCTACCTACACTAAGTCCTGAACTAATTTCCTCTCTTTCGGTCCAGTCTTCAATTCTGGAATTAGTTCTGAATCAAAACGATTCCTTTCTAGTTTCCCTCAAAAGTTTTGCTCTATCTAATTGCTTTACCTCCAAATAAGGAGGGACAATGTGCATTATGATGAGAGGTTTCCCATTTTTGTCTTTCTCTTGTGGAGTTGACAATAAGTGTTAGATTCTAGCGTACAATTTTTCCATCCTCACTTGTGCGGAACTTTATAAAAATAGTACTGATCTGTTACTTGATATCTACTCTCATTTTGTTGGTCACATTTGCTCGTTCCTCTACAGCACTGGCCTTTCTAGTCGCTACGCCGCCAAATAAGGTATTCTAGTTTACTTTAAGATTTATGCCTCTCATTTTCACGCTCAACCTGCTCTGATCGAAGATTAGGAACTATCGATGATGCAGTAATCTTAGAAGAACAATCAGGGTTCAAAAAGGGACGATCTTGTAATGATAATATATTTATAGTAAGACATATTAATGGAAAACGTCGATAATTAGAAAAGCATTTAGCGTATATTGATTATGAGAAAACATTTGTCCAAGAAAAAGACCACCGTTGAGGAAAATATTGGAAATAAAAGCTCTTCCTAAACAACTTATTTGTATCATAAAGAGTCTATATGTAATTACAAAAATTGTTTTAAATTCAGGTCCTAAAATGTCTTCTGACTGATTTGATGCGGTCCGCCACAACCTCCTCTCCCATGCCAACCCCTTCATCATAGAGTAGCACTTGCAACCTGCGTCTTCAATTATTTACTGGATGTATTCCGGTATTTGTCTTCCTGAACAGTTTTTGCCCTCTACAGCCCACTATAGTACAATAGAAGTCATTCCCTGATGTTTCAACAGATGTCCTAACATTATGTACCTTCTTCTGTCGGTGTTTACCACATATTCCTTTCCTCTTTGGTTCTGTGCAGAACCTCCTCATTTCTTACCTTACCAATCCACCTAATTATCAACATTCGTCTGTAGCACCACATCTCAAATACTTCGACTCTCTTCTGTTCCGGTTGTCTCACAGTCCATATATCACTACGATACAGTGCTGTGCTCCAGACGTAAATTCTCAAAAATTTCTTCAACAAATTAAGGCCCATGTTTGATACTAGTAGATGAATGCCCTATTTGCCTATGCTGGTCTGGTTTTAATGTCCTAAGTAGCAGAAGTCCTTAACTTCATCTACTTTGTGACCCTCAGTCCTGACGTTAAGTTTCTCGCTGTTCCCATTTCTTGTACTTCTCATTACTTCCGTCTTTTTTCGATTTATTTTGAACCCACATTCTGTACTCATTGGATTGTTCACTCACTTCATCAGTAATTCTTATTCACTTTCAAAAGGCTAGCAATGTTATCAGTGGATCACATCATTGATATCCTTTCACTTTCAATTTTAATTCCACTCTTGATCCTTTCTTTTATTTCCATCATTGCTTGTTCGATGTACAGATTGAACGTCAGGGATGAAAGAATACATTCCGGTGGTACACCATTTTAAATCCTAGCACTTCGTTCTTGGTCGTCAACTCTTATTATTCGATCTTGCCTCTGGTACGTATTGTTCATTATCCGTCTCTCCCTATTGCTTACCCATATTTTTCTTAGAATTTTGATCATCTTCAACAATCTTACACTGGTGAAAACTTTTTCCAGGTCGACTAATCCTATGAACGTGTCTTAATTTTTCTTTAGTCTTACTTCCATTATCAGCCGCAACGTCAGAATTGGTTCTTTCGTGCCTTTATCTTTACTAAGGCCAAACTAATACATCCTCAGTTTTTCTTCCTTTCTTCTGTATATTATTCTTGTTAGCAACTTGCATGCGTGAGCTACTAAGCTGATTGTGCCATAATTCTCGCTCTTGTTAGCTCTTGCCGTCTTCGGAATTGTGTGGATGTCGGCAAATTCATACGTTATACGTACCGGCGTAGACAGTTCTTTTATTTCCACTTATCCGAATAATTTCAGAAATTCTCATTGGAATGTTATGTATCCCTTCTAACTTTGATCCTCTATCTCTTCTATAACGGCAGCGGTTTCGTCTTCTACCACATCAGACAAATCTTCCCCTCGTAGATATCTTTGGTGTACTCTTTCCACCTATCCGCTTTCTCCTCTGCATTATACAGTGAAATTCCCGTCGTACTCTTAATGTTACCATCCTTGCTCTTAATTTCACCAAAGGTTATTTTAACTTTCCTATATGCTGAGTCACACCTTCTGATAATCATTTCTTTTGATATTTTCACATTTTTCATGCAGCCATTTCATCTTAGCTTCCCTGTACTTTCTATATATTTCATTACTCAGTGACGTGAGTATCTGTATTCCTCAATACCCCTGACATTTTAGTATTTCCTTCTTTTATCGAACAAATAAAGTATTTCGTGTGTTACCTATGGTTTCTAAGCAGGATCCTATGTTTTCCATTCCAACTTCTGTGCTTGCAGTTTTTAGAGAGGTCCATACGCCTTCAATTATACTGCCTACTGAACTGTTCCTATGTGCAGCAAATATAACTTTTAAGAACTTCAACCGTAGTTCGTCTTATCTTAATACATCTGTATCTCACGTCTTTGCATATTATTTATTCCAGACTTATCATTGAAACTTCAGGCCCGTTCATCATTATTACATTGTGATCTCAGTATATATCTGCTCTCGGGTATGTTGTACAGCCCAGTATCTGCCCATGATATAAACTAACTGAAATCTTCCTGTATCACGTGGCCTTCACCAAGTATCCCTTCTCCTCTTGTGATTCGTTAACAGAGTATTCGTTATTACTGCCTGAAATGTATTACTGAAGTCAAGTATTCTTCCTCCTCTATCATTCGTTGTCCCCATCCCATATTCTCCAGTAACCTTTCCTTCTAATCCTTCTGCTACAACTGCTTTCTAGTCCCTCATGACTATTCGATTTTTGTCACCACTTACGTTCTGTATTATTCTTCAAATATCCTCATACACTTTCGTTATCTCTTCTTGTTCAGCTTGCGACGGTGACAAATATACCTGAACTACCGTTGTGGATGTTGGTTTGCAGTCGATTTTGATAAGAAGAGCGCTTTCACTCAGCTACTCACGGTAACACTCTTTTCCCTACCTTCTTATTCACAGTGTTGTACCGTTTCCTGCTGATATTGATATTACGCTATACTCATCCGACCAGAAATCCTGGTCTTCTTTCCATTTCACTTCATTGTACCTACTATATCTAACCTGAGCTTTTGCGTTTCCCTTTTGAGATTTTCTAGCTTCCCTACCACGTTCAAGATTCACACATTCCATGTCCGGACTCGTAGAACGCTATTCTTCCATTGGTTGTTCAATATTTTTCTCATAGTCACCTCCCCTATGGCGGTCCCCTCCCTGAGATCCGAATGTGAGAGTGTTCCGTAATCTTTTACCAAATGAGAGATCATCATGACCCTTCTTCAGTTACGGGCCACATGACCTCTGGGTTTCCATTGCCTTCTGCATTCTCATGCCGTTGATCATTGCTGATTCTTCCGCCTTTAGGGGCAGTTTTCCACCTCAAGGACAAGAGAAGCCCTGAACCTCTGTTCGCTTATCTACCCTCTTTGACAAGGCCGTTCGCAGAATGAGGGTGACCTTTTATGCCGGAAGCCCTTATCTAAATTTAAGCGGTAGCTGGTGTCGAAACTGGGACCCAGAACGTTTGATTACTAATCAGAGACGCTGTCCCCCCGCCACGCATTTGCCGAACTTGACTAAGACATTTAATCCATGAAAGGATGTGGTGATGATTATGACTGTGACAATTATGATCATGCACTATTTTTTCCTTAAGTTCTTTTGCGTTATCTGTCTTCTAAGTTGCAGACAGCGCCTTGTCAATAAAGTTCATAATTTTATCAAACATTGCGTCGGCGCTGGGAAGTTTCGTTAGTTCTTATACTCTTCTCCCCCATGTTGTTTGCCACGATAACGCTGAGAACAGCTTCTGTGCGAAATCACTCACCTTTCCACAAGGCTCACCCACAGCCCCGCCTTGTCAGCGGAGCCGGGCGCCGCCAGCAGTCTTAGTCCACCCGCAGGCATGCGCGAGGAAAACGCTGACACTGCCGAGTTCGCCAGGCTGTCGTTATCGCCGCTACGCAGACTGCGTCCGTCACACGAGACACTGGCTGCTTCCCAAGCCATCTGGTTCCATCGAGCATATGCTTTCAGCTTTAACGTTACACGTCCACTCTATCGCCTTCGTCTATGCGGCCGTAGTTGATGAGTTCTCTCTATAGAAGACTATCCGTTAAACCACTGTGGGCACTGACAATTGTTTCGCATTCTCACTTTTAACCACGCAAATTTCATATTATCACGGAGCTGATTTTACGAGTCATACCGGGCTGTGATTGTTTTTAGAGGGCTGGTAACGTTAAGTGGTAGAGGGGGATCCCCTTACCACAGTGAGCAACACAGGAACTCGGTAGTACATAGAATCAAGTCGTAATTTCCAGATAAGTGAAATATGTCGGTAAGAAATCTCGCCAAGTGCAAGTCTGTGATTCGCTCCCTACCCGTGAAAGGAATAACACCTACAGAAATTCTTTCGCGAATCGAAACGGATTACAGCGAAGGATTACAAACAGAACGAATGTGCTTAAGTAGTGTAAGGAGTTTAGTGGAATCAGAACAAAGGTTCATGACTAACACAGGATAGGAAGACTTCCCATTTTGATGGAGGAGTTGGCGCAAGAAATCGATGAACCTGTTCGTGAAGACCGCAGATTGAAAGAGAATGTAATCTCAGCGATGTTTCCACAACTCTCCCGAACATTCTGATACGAGACATTCGCAGAAACGCTGGTATACTGTCAACTGTGCGCCAGATAGGTCCCAAAACAGCTGACAGAGTAGCACAAGGAAAATCGGGTCAATAGCGCCTGCGAGTTCCTCGACCTTTTTGTATTGCAAGGCGAAGCTCTTCTCAACCCTGTTGTGACGGGAGTTCAAACGTGGGTGATTATTGTACGTACCTAAGACAAAAAGGAAGTCGTCACAATGGTGTCACACAAATACCCTATCTGCCAAAAAATTCAAACCCACTATTTCTGGGCAAGAATCGTGGCCTCTATGTTTTGGGACCGAAAATCATTTTGGTCGAATTTATATCTCAGGGTGAACCTATCAATGCTCAGCGATATTGTGAGACCCTTTTTTCTGAGTTGTCAGTTTTCTGACAAGTTTCATGCATCTCGCCATGAAGTCCTCTCCTGTGCCAACCTCTTCATCTCAGATTAGCACTTTCTACCTACTCCTCAATTATTTGCTGGATCTCTTACAGTCTCTGTCTTCCTCAATGGTTTTTAACCTCTATAGCTCCTCTAGTACCACGGAAGTCATTCCGCCATGTCATAATGTCCTATCATCCTGCCCCTTCTTCTCGTCAATATTTTCGATATGTTCCTTTCTTCATAGATTCTGCGGAGTACCTAATCATTCTTTTTCTTACCAGTGCAACTAATATTCAACACTATTCTGTAGCACCAAATATGAAATGCTTCTATTCTCTTCTTTTCCAGATTTCCCCCAGTCCATGTTCTACCTCCATATAATGCTGAGCTCCAAACGTACATTCTCAGTAATTTCTTTCTCAAATTAAGATCTGTGTTTGATACTGATGGACTTGTCTTGGACAGGAATGCCTTTTTGCCAGTGCTAGTCTGCTTTTGATGTTCTACTTCCTCCGTCTGTCATGGGTTAATTTGCTGCCTTGGTAGCAGAATTTCTTAATTTCATCTACTTCGTGATTGCCAGTAGTGTTCTTATTTTGGCTTCTTCTCATTACTTTCGTCTTTTTTCGATTTATCTCTATTCATATTCTGGGTTCATTAGACTGCTAGCTTAATTCATCAGATCCTGTAATTCTTCTTCACTTTCATTGATGGCAGCAATGTCATCAGCGAATCTTACAAATCATATCCTTTCACCTTGATTTTTAATTCCGTTCTTGAACTTTTACTTCCGTCATTGCTTCTTCGACGTATACATTGAATAGCATGGGCGAAAGTCTTACACGCTTTTTAATGCGAGGACTACGTTCTTGGTCTTCCACTCTAATTATTTCCTCTTGCTTCTTGCAGGTATTGTACATTACACGTCTATCCCTATAGCTTACCCCTATTTTTCTCTTAATTTCGAACACTTTGCACCATTTGACACTGTCTAACGCTTTTTTCGAGTGCGACAAATCCTGTAAGAGTATATTGATATTCCTTCAGTCTTGCTTCCATTGGCAACTGCAACGTGAGAACAGCCTCTCTGGTGCCTCTACCTTTCATAAAGCCAAAATCGTCAATTTTCTTCTTCATTCTTCTGTATTTTATTCTTGTCAGCAACTTGGATGTATGAGCTGTTAAGCGTCGGTCAGATGTATCAGTCTTCGGATTTGTGTGGACGATATTTTTCCGAAACATAGATGGTAAATCCCCAAACTCACAAATTCTACATACCAATGCGAATAGTCATTTTGTTGCCACTTGCCAATGATTTTAGAAATCCTGATTGAACGTTACTAACCCCTCTGCATTATTTGATTTTACATGTTCTAAGGTTCTTCTAATTTCTGATTTTAATACTGGATCCCCTATCTCTTCCCTATGGACTCCTGTTTCTTCTTCTACCAAGTGATCAGGTAAGTCCTCCACCCATAGAGGTCTTCAGTGTACTCTCTCCACCGATCCGCTGCCTCCTCTGCGTTTGGCAGTGGAATGCCAGTAGCGATCTTAATATTCCACCCTCGCTTTTCTGTATTCCGAGTCAGCCCTTACGACAATAATTTCTTTTTCGATTTCTTCACATTTTTCATGCAGCCATTTCGTCTGCACATCCATGCACCTCCTATTTATTAAATTCCTCAGCGACTTGTGTTTCTGTGTTCCTGAATTTCCTGAATTTCGTTCTTTATCGATCAACTGAAGTATTTCTTCTGCTACCCATGATTTCGTCGCAGTTACCTTTTTTTGTACCTATGGTTTTCTACCCAATTTCTGTGATGGTCCTTTTTAGAGATAAAAATAATGTGTGTGTGTGATATCTTATGGGACTCAACTGCTAAGGTCATCAGTCCCTAAGCGCACACACTACTTATCCTAAATTATCCTAAGGACAAACACACATACCCATACCCGTGGGAGGACTCAAATCTCCGCCGGGACCAGCCGCACAGTCCGTGAGTGCAGCGCCACAGACCGCTCGGCTAATCCCGCGCGAGTTTTAGAGATATCCATTCCTCTTCAACTGTAATGCCTATTGAGCTATTCCTTATTGCCCTATTACAGCCTTGGAGCACTTTGAGCGTATCTCATCATTCCTTAATAATTTCGTATCCAAATTTTTGCGTATTGATAATTCCTGACTAATCTCTTGTATTTAGCCTCCTTTCACCACTACTAAATTGTTTTCTGAATCTATATTTTCTCCTGCGTATGCCTTACGAACCAGGATCTGATTTCAGAATCTCTATCTGACCATGACGTATTGTAGCTGAAATCTAACCGTATCTCCCGGTCTTTTCCAAGTATACCCCTACTCTAGTGATTGTTGAACAGCGTATTCGCTATTGGTAGCTTAAATTTACTGAAGAACTCAATTAGTCTTTCTCCCCTTACATTTCTACTATCAACCGTAAACCCTTCCTCTACTCCTTCTCCTGCGACAGAATTACTGTTCCCTTGTATTAGATTTTCATCTCATTTTACGTACTGTATTGTCCGCGCAGTATATTCATATACTATCTCCCTCTCTTCATCTTCGGCATACGACTTCGGAATGCACACCTGAACTAGTGTTGTCGGTATTGGTCTGTTGTCGAATCTGATGAGAACAATATCATCGATGAACTGTTCACATTAACACACTCTCTGCCCTACCTTCCAATTCATGGCGAATCCTACTACGGTTATGCCATACTTTGCTGCTCTTGATATTACCCTATAATCATCTGACGAGAAGTGCTTGCCTTATTCCACTTCACTTCACTGAGCCCTACTATATCTAGGTTGAGCCTTTGCATTTCCCTTTTCAAATTTTTTTCTTCCCCATCACGTTCAGACATCTGACATTCCACGCTCCCACTTCTAGAACGTTATCCTTTTCTTGGTTAATCAATCCTTTCCTCATCGTCACCTTCCCCATGGAAGTCCCATCTCGGATATCCAAATGAGTGACTAGTCCGGAATCTTTAGTCAGTGGAGAAACCCTCATGACACCTTTTCAGTTATGGGCCACATATCCTGCGGAAACACGTTATTTATGTTTAATGCAGTGGTTTCCATTACCTTCTGCATCCTCATGCCGTTCATCATCGCTGATTGTTCCGCCTTTAAGGACTGTTTCTCACCCGAACAGCAAGGGATTCCAGAATGAGATTTTCACTCTGCAGCGGAGTGTGTGCTGATATGAAACTTCCTGGCAGATTAAAACTGTGTGCCCGACCGAGACTCGAACTCGGGACCTTTGGTAGAGCACTTGCTCGCGAAAGGCAAAGGTCCCGAGTTCGAGTCTCGGTCGGGCACACAGTTTTAATCTGCCAGGAAGTTTCATATCAGCGCACACTCCGCTGCAGAGTGAAAATCTCATTCTGGAAACATCCCCCAGACTGTGGCTAAGCCATGTCTCCGCAGTATCCTTTCTTTCAGGAGTGCTAGTTTTGGAAGGTTCGCAGGAGGGCTTCTGTAAAGTTTGGAAGGTAGGAGACGAGTTACTGGCAGAAGTAAAGCTGTGAGTACCGGGCGTGAGTCGTGCTTCGGTAGCTCAGATGGTAGAGCACTTGCCCGCGAAAGGCAAAGTTCCCGAGTCCGAGTCTCGGTCGGGCACACAGTTTTAATCTGCCAGGAAGTTTCATAGCAGCAAGGGATTGTCCCGAATCCTTATCCGTTCCTCCGTCCTCTTTGACAAGGCAGTCAGTAGAATGATGGTGACGTCTTGTACCGGAAGTCTTCGGCCGTCAGTGCTAATGATTTTTATTCAAAACATAAGCGGTGGTGTGATTGGAACGCGGAGTCGAGGACGTTCTGATTAGTAATCAAAGACGCTGTCCCTAGACTACAGTGATGCCCTAAAAAAACTCAATAGGAGCCTTAAAAACGAAGGGAGGAGGGGGTGCTGGCGAGAGGAATGTAATTGTAGCACTAAAACGCCCATCCTCACATAGCCTTGGCCACCAAACGCTCTTGGAGTCACTTGGTTGGGATTTTTTGAACCAGCCAACGTATAACCCTGACTTGGCGTCTTCGGATTACCATATTTTCAGCTCCGTCTAGGAAGAGATGAGTGTAATTAAATTTTCAACCGACAGAAGATACAGAAAGAGGTACTGAAGTGGGTCGACAGCTGACAAGAGAGTTCTTCGAGGCGGATATATAGAAGCTTCTGCCACGGCTCACCGTTACCATCTGCTACCTAAGAATAATATATTACCACAAGTCCAAGTGTAGAAGACAATAGCGCTAGGAATTCCTCTTCCTCCACTGTTACAACAATGTGCACATCAGAGCAATCAAATGAAGACGATAGAGTTTGCAAAAAAAAAGTTAATTGTTTATTATTTCAAAAGTATTCGCCTTAACTGTTAATACATTTAGCTCACTGTGAGACAAGACGGTCACTGGTAAGAAAAATGTTTTCGATTGCCCACTCAGGTGTGCACTTCTTCCGAAGGAAATCGGTGGCCGTGAATGTCTGCCTATAGTGCTTAAGAAATATGGAAAACGACTGAGGAAAAATCGGGACTATTGGGAGGATTTCTAATGGCTTCCCAGCCAATCTTCCGTAGCGTCACCGAAGCAGCCTTGACAATAAGTGGCCCCTCTGTTTTGCTACGAAGCCCTTACACAACCTCCATACAGTCCCGAGTTCTGCACATGCGATTTCCATACTTCTGGAGCCCTGCAGAAAAAAATCCAAGGCTGTCAATTTGTCTTGGACGAAGAGGTTCACGCCTGGGTTCAATTACGGTTCCGTAAGCAACCGCAAACATTTTTCCATGAAGGCACTGAACGTCTTGTCTCCCAGTGAGATAAAAGTATTCGCAAATGTGGCGTTTACTTGTGAAATAATAAACGTTTTATTTACTTTTTTCCACCTGTCTCGTTTTTATACATCTACATGATTACTCTGCAATTCACATTTAAGTGCTTGGCAGATGGTTCATCGAACCACAATCATACTAGCTCTCTACCATTCCACTGCCGAACAGCGCGCGGGAAAAACGAACACCTAAACCTTTCTGTTCGAGCTCTGATTTCTCTTATTTTATTTTAATGATCATTCCTACCTATGTAGGTTGGGCCCAACAAAATATTTTCGCATTCGGAAGAGAAAGTTGGTGACCGAAATTTCGTAAATAGACGAGAAACGTCTTTGCTCTAATGACTTCCATCCCAACTCGCATATCATATCTGCCACACTCTCTCCCCTATTACGTGATAATACAAAACGAGCTGCCCTTTTTTGCACTATTTCGATGTCCTCCGTCAGTCCCACCTGGGAAGAATCCCACACTGCGCAGCAATATTGTAACAGACGACGCTGTCTCTTTAGTGGACATGTTGCATCTTCTAAGTGTCCTGCCAATGAAACGCAACCTTTGGCTCGCCTTCCCCACAATATTATCTATGTGGTCTTTCCAACTGAAGTTGTTCGTAATTTTAACACCCAGGTACTTAGTTGAATTGACAGCCTTGAGAATTGTACTATTTATCGAGTAATCGAATTCCAACGGATTTCTTTTGGAACTCATGTGGATCACCTCACACTTTTCGTTATTTAGCGTCAACTGCCACCTGCCACACCATACAGTAATCTTTTCTAAACCGCTTTGCAACTGATACTGGTCTTCGGATGACCTTATTAGACGGTAAGTTACAGCATCATCTGCAAACAACCTAAGAGAACTGCTCAGATTGTCACTCAGGTCATTTATATAGATCAGGAACAGCAGAGGTCCCAGGATGCTTCCCTGGGGAACACCTGATATCACTTCAGTTTTACTCGATGATTTGCCGTCTATTACTACGAACTGCGACCTTCCTGACAGGAAATCACGAATTCAGTCGCACAACTGAGACGATACCCCATAGGCCCGCAGCTTGATTAGAAGTCGCTTGTGAGGAACGGTGTCAAAAGCCCTCCGGAAATCTAGAAATACGGAATCAACTTGAGATCCCCTGTCGATAGCGGCCATTTTTTATTTGGCTGTCCCTTCTCGATTTCCTTTAAATTTCGTCAGCTTTGTTCGTTCTACTGTATTTTGTGCCAGTAGTTGAATTTTAATGCAGGGCAACTGTTAGAGCACCTTTCACTTACGTTAAAGCGAATTAATTTGTTATTCAACCGAGATTTGGTCTAATTAATTTAAGGGAGAGGAAACTGGGGCAGAGGAGACAATGAATGTAACAAATCCTGAAATCAATGTCGCTCTTGGGGTTGTGGATAACATTCTAAGTTGCTTCGACGTTAGTTCATTTGATTCGATGGAATATCAACAGCGGGAAGTTGTATGTGCAGCAGAATCCGCTTCCTTCCGCTAGACAGAGGGGCGTTGGGCCACTACTGCCAGCAGACTGACAGGACGCGAATCAGTTGGCACCCCTGTGTAGAACTGCAGCCGCACTCGCTCCTAGTAACGCAGCATGCTTGCAATTCCGCTAACCGGCCCGCGCAGACACGGCTTCCTTTGACGCTGCAGGCTTCTCCTGTTACCAACTCGTCGTGTCAAGAGCACTTGGCAGTCCACTCAGACGGCGCTGTGAGCCAGTGGAGCACTGACAACAGTGCAGGTGACCTCATGGTGGAAGTATCTGCAGGGTACTCAATTCGATCAACGCGACGATACCTTGCCTGTGAACGCAGGTGTGTGGTGTCCATACTACTTACAATAGCAGTGGTAGTAGTGTAGGAATCTACTGTGCAGCAACCATTTGCTGCTGTCATATTTTGATCCTCTGACCATGTTAACAGTCGATAACTAAGCTGCTGCCTCTGTAATAGTAATAAGTAAACATCCAAGTGTATGAGACATCTGTAGAGTTTGTATCCACGTAACCTACACTGTCCAATGAACTATCGGGAAACTTGTTACTGAACATTTGTATGGTGTTGATTTACGCCTCAGGCCGCTATAAGGTAAAACATTACATAGTAAAACATTGCATAGTAAAAACATTACGGCATTGTGATATTCTTAAACGTGTAATATCGGAATGAAAAATGCTGCTATCGTAGCACGAGAAAGGTGATATGACCTGGAAAAAATTTATAACGTGAAAGAAGGGAATAGTTTCTCGACTGATGTGGAAGCCTCAAAGTCACTTAAATCAAAATATTATGACGTATTCACGAAATTTTACTTGTTAGGATTAGTGCCCATCTCAAGTATTATAATGCATCGTCTCAAGTAAAGTAACATGATACGGGCTGTAATCTTCACATGTGTCATCAGGTCATCCAATATGGCATTCGTCACCTCGAGCGTTCTCACACAATGTGTCACAAAAGTTTAGAATGCTTACATCCCCATTGTGGGATACATTATGTTGTAGATGCATCCAACTCTCCAGAAGATCATACATTAGTGTCTATAATTGTTGTTACACCCCTCACCGTACATGCCATAAGGGGTAGGTTACTGGGAGAAATGCTCCTTCGGGAAAAAAAATCAAACGTTCTTCTACCAAGAAATAAATAAAAAAATGAAAGAGAACAGCAACAAAAAAGAAGTCCACCACCAGAAATTGTATCCCCTCCAGAAAAACAGGGTGGTGTTTCCCACCGGGTACAAAATCTAGGGAATGATCGATGAAGAGGATACGGAACAAAGAAGCTCTAATGAACTTATGTCCGAAAGTGCATGGTTTCCACGCTATAGAGTATTTATTCAATCATACTTTGTTACAGAAACTGCGGTAACAAAAGTCATGAGATACCTCGCAATATCGAGTCGAGCCGCCTTTCGCCCGCTCTAGTGCAGCAACTCGCGGTGTCATAGACTCAACAAGTCGTTGGAAGTCCCCTGTAGAAATTGTGAGCCATGTTGCCTTCACAGTCGTTCGTAACTGCGAAAGTGTTGCCAGCGCAGGATTTTGCACACAAACGGCCCTCTCCATTACGTCCCATAGATGTTCATTGGACTCATTTCGGGGACCGAGCGAGGTGTCGCAGCACACTGGACTCGCATTCGAGAGGACAACGGTTCAATCCCGCGTCCGGCCATCCTGATTTAGGTTATCCGTGATTTCCCTAAATAACTCCAGGCAAATGCCGCGATGGTTCCTTTGAAAGGGAACGGCCGACTTCCTTCCCCATCCTTCCCTAAAACGATGAGACCGATGACCTCGCTGTTTGGTCTCCTCCCACAAACAATCTAACCTAACCTAACCTCATTTCAGGCCGTCTGGGTGGCCCAGGACATTTGTTTGAATTGTCCAGAATGTTTTCCAAACCAATCGAGAACAGTTGTGGCCAGTGACATGGCGCATTGTCATCCATTAAATTCCATTGTTATTTGGGAACAAGGAGTTAAGGAATAACTGCAAATGGTCTCCAAGCAGCTCAATATAGTCGTGTAAAGCAACTGATCGATTCAGTTGGACTAGATGTCCCAGTACATTCCACGTAAACACAGACAACTCCATTCTGAAGTCACCACCATCTTCCTCAGTGCCTTGTTCACAACTTAGGTCCATGGCTTCGTGGGGTCTACACCACACTCGAACCATATCATAAGTTTTTACCAACTAAAATCGGGACTGATATGACCAGGCCACAGTTTTCCAGTCGTCTAGGCTCCAACCGCTATGGTCATGAGCCCAGTAGAGGCTCTGCAGGCGATGTCACGCGGAACGCACAATGGACGTGAATGGACGCAGGTGATCATACAAGATGCTTACGTACGTATGACCTGTCAGAGTCGTATCTAGACGTATTAGGGGTCCCATATCACTTAAAATGATACGCAGGATCCATAAATTCATGAGGTTGTCTCCTTACCCGTACATGTCCACCCGCTCCATACAATTTGAAACCAGACTCGTCCGACCAGGCAACATGTTTCCAGGTATCAATAGTCTAAAGCCGGTGTTGATGGGCCTGGACAGGGAGTAAAGTTTTGTGTCGTGCAGTCATCAAGGGTACACGAAAGGGCCTTCGGATACGAAAGTCCATATCGATGATGTTTCGTTGAATGGATCGCATGCTAAAACTTGTTGATGGCCCAATATTAAAATTGGCATTAATTTGGGGAAGGGTTGCACTTATGTCACGTTGATCGATTCTCTTTAGTCGTCGTTGGTCCCGTTCTTGCAGGATCTTTTACCGGCCGCAGCGATGTCGGAGATTTGCTGTATTACCGCATTCCTGATATTCACGCTACACTCGTGAAATGGTCGTATGGGAAAATCCCCACTTCATCGCTACGTCGATGATACTGTGTCCCATCGCTCGTGCGCCGACTATAACACCACGTTCAACTCACTTACATCTTGATAACCCGCACAGTAGCAGCAGTAACCGACCAAACAATTGTCAGATGTTTGTTGTATTATACAGGCGTTGCCGACGGCAGCGCCATATTCTGCCTGTTTACATATCTCTGTATTTTGAAACGTCCCCTTAGAAAAATTAATAAATTACTGAGCTGATAAACCCCTTACGTTATTTGATTTTCAAACAGCTGAGCGGAACTAAACGTACTCAGACATTTCTCTCTTTACTTATTCTGATCATCACTAAACTGACACACAATATTTCTTTAGCGCAACGCAATCTGACTTTCAATAATCCCTACAAGAGAATGGCCCTGACTAAATTAACCTGTACATTTCACAAATCACTTACCTCACAAAAATCTTCGTTACTCGAACTACTGCAATATAGCGAGCGCCACTACTGCCAGCTAAATAAGAGATTCAAACTCCTGAAGGCACTAACTACTGATAGGCATAGTTAGTAAATGAAAGATTTTGATAGACAACAAACAATGTATTTACCTTAATAGTGTTCAAAAGTCATAAGTCAAAAGACAAAGTTCATGACATCCAGTCTTACAAATGTACTGTCTCTGATGGACACACGTCCAGATCATCCGCTCTCGAAATTCCGCCATCTCTCTCCCCACATCCACCACTGCTGGCGGCTCACCTCCAACTGCGCAACGCTACGCGCTGTTAACAGCCAACTGCCCAACACTACAATGGCGAATATTACTCCAACAATGCAAACGAACCACAGCCTTCACACAGCACAGTCAGTGATTTTCATATAGAGCACTACATGGCGTTACCAACATAAAGCCATAAACAGCCTACTTACATAGCCCCCATGCTCCCCACAAAAAATTTTACAAATTGTTTTGGGCACTGGCCAATACATGTTTGAAAAAATTTTCATAATTACAACAACAAAGAAATCAAATGATCACATTTATTGATAAAATGTTGGTTATAGGTAAAATTCTCTCACAGTCCATAAAGACAGTCCTGATCATTCATCACAGTAAAATTCCAGTTTTTTTTCACAAAGTCTGAGCAGTAAAAGAAAATGCACACGGAAGTAGTGGATTTCCATGCAGTCTTGAAGAAGTAGTGTTGTCCTTCCAACGGAAAGACAGTGCTGACTCTTGACATGCAGACAGGTAATGGGCCACAACAGAGCAAACCCGCACCAAAGTCAGTCGAAGTTGAAGAATATTTGTAGATATATCACAGAACAGACCCACTGTAGTCCTGGTAGAGATTATGTTATTGGTGGGCCACCAGAGGTGCAGACCCACTGGAGTCCTTGTAGAAATAATAGTATTGGTGGGCCATCAAAGATTCAGACCCACTGTAGTCCTTGTAGAGACGGCCAGCTGCCATCTGTTGTGACTGTGTGGGTGGACAATCACCATTGAAAAGTCTTGCGGATAATATAGCAAGTCCATAACCACCACTTGTGCACTCACAAAGTTTTTGGAATTGTCCTTAGAACCAGCAATGCTGTGAATCAGTCCCTTGTTGAATTATCAACACACGTGCAAACACTAACAGTCCCAAATTCTCATCTATTGTGCATATACTACGACCAACAGAAACAGTGTGCAGTGAAATGTAACTTAATTTGATGAACTGGTGTCTATACAATTATAAATTTACAACATAAGAATACAATTACAAAGGTACAAAATACATCATTAAAGAACATAACAATACAGATAACATTTGTAGTAATACGGGCCTTACAAAAGAATAGAAATAAACTGATATATCAGTGTTACAGGAATTATGACATAAGTAAATACATAAAATAATGAGAATAGTTTTCGAAACATTAATTTCACACATGAGCATTAAAACAGAACAGAATAAATTATGTCTAAACATCTTTACAAGGAAAATGACATAGTATTTGAAAAATTCTACAACGTAAATCTTATTAGCTAAACACATAAAGACAGGAAAAAGACAAATACACAAGGGTACATAAACACATAGCAGAGTAACACGAGAGGAAAGGGCAGGGTTTGTTTTCAGTGTAACATTTGGTACGGCAGTCCAACCCAAAACTTCATTCCATAGATATTTCGTATTATTTCAACATTTGTTTCCATCAAAAAAATCCAATCCAAGAATGCTGTCTGTATTTATATGTTCACATCTGTCTTACCTCATTATTTATTTTCCATAATTTTCCATTATCTTACTCCATCATTTATTTCCAAGAAAATCCTACGTGAACCTGTTGTCCATAAACCCTACTTTTTTGTTCATATCCTCTCTCAAAATACTATTTTGGCCAAACCATTTTCTTATAGCTTCTCAATGCATTTCTTCCAATTCATCACAACTCGTTCTCTTATATAGCCTACCCTATCTTAAGCTAACTTAAATCTAATGAGCTCAGATGCATAAACTAAGGGACGATGCAATGCAGCAGCACAAAACAATTAACACAAACAGCAATGATAAAAAATGCAAATTGGCAAAGCAAGCAGCATTATAGAAGTTAGCAAAGCAAATACAACTAATATGAGGCAATGAGCAGCAACAAGAAAAATAAATCAGTAGTAAAACTAACTTAATACAATGTAAAATTCAGTAGAACTATGCCTGGCAAACAGCAGCAGAAAATGCAATAACTTACACCTAAACATGACAAATCCACAAGCAGAAAAAATAGTACAGTGAAGATGGCCATGTCTAATACCTATGTCACATCTTAACACTAGAGTGATGCATCACAAAAATTTACTCTGCAAAAAGTTATCAAATCGTTGACAAAAATTATGTATGCAATCCCTGTGAAGTGGAAATGTCTTTTTGTGCTCCCTCGTTATTTTGGAAGTAGATCATAAAATTATTATTTACTGGATCTGTAGACAGAAAATATTTATGTTAGTACATCTATTAAATTTTATTTTAACCAATGCTGCAGTGCAGCTAGAAACTATATATTAAACAAAATGACCAATCTCTCAACTAGAAAGACAATAGATGTAAAATCTTTCTCATCATTTCATTAGGCATTTTAGTAAATATCATAAATTAAGAGCTCCATAGTGTAATCATATGTTTTCAAGTTTGCGCGTGTCGTATTTGCGATGCTTTCTACAAATAAATGTCAATAGATAGGATAATGGCTCCTTTTTTTCTCCACCTGTGTGTCTGAAAGGCACACACTAATGGCTTTTTTCCAGGCAACTGTCGCACAGCTGGGTGCTTACAGTGACCTACCTTCCTTACCGAAATACTTACGACAGCAGTGACAGTCTCAATTAAAAAAAAATCACAGGTCGGGAATTTGCGGTACGAAAGTGTAGAAACATAATCCTATAAATATAACAGCATCCAAACAATGTTCGCCGGCATTGTGTTACATTGACGCATATACACACATTTCATAACTCTTAAAGTGCGATTGTTGGTTTCCAACATCCTTTTCCACAAACCACAGTCCCTAACCACTACTCATTATTCCTTACCTTATTTCACATATACATATTCGTCGACACTTCTTCAATATTTCATCTTAATAAATATGTAGCATAATCAAATTCCTCATATAGCATCAGCTTATTGATCATAACATACCTCAACAGCTTAGTACACATTGTCATCGTAATAATATCATAACACCTCAGTCAAATGTCAAAAACGTCGTAGCTTTCTGTAATAATTTCAAAACCTAAAAAAAATTCTCTGCTGATTTCAATAGTGTCATCTACCTCAAACTTACTTTAAAACAATGATCCCATACCAAATACAACATTCAAAGCTCTCATAGTATTACAGTGGTTCCGAAAAAGTATGAGCAGTTCACTCAGTGCAGACAAAAATACAATTTCATATGTGTGAAATTATCCAACTGTGTAATTACGTAAACATGTGTCACTGATGTAGTAAAAAAACGTTTGTTTCTCTGTTAAATAATCAGATAGCTGTGTTAGAGAAATATGGTACGGATGTGTAAAATTGTATAAGCAAATACCATATTAGCTAAGGCTCCTTGTGCTTGCCAAACACATGGTACACAAATTAAGCGTGTACACCCCTGAGGATTAATGTCATTATACCCTCAGGTGTTACAGATTACAGCAATGGAATGAAATGTATGACGGACAACTTTCTTTCTAATTCAAAAATCTTTAAAAATAAATGTTTTAAGTACAAGATTAATCACTCAAATGCGCGTCCTGTAGCGCTAAATTGTGCGTCTTGCTGTAACATAATCTCTGTCATAACTTAAGGGTAAAAAATGTGCCAAGTGTCGTAATTATCGTCGTCCGTAAGCAAAGTTCTGTGGAAGTCAATGTACTTACCTCGTAACAAACAAAAGCGAAATGCTATGCGTATGACACGTCCCCTCAGAATAGTTAATGAATTACTGAGCGGATAAACCCCTTACGCTATTTGATTTTCAAACAGCTGAGCAGAACTAAACGTACTCAGACATTTCTCTCTTTACTTATTCTGATCATCACTAAACTGCACACAATATTTTATTTTAGCGTAACGCAATCTGACTTTCAATAATCCCTACAAGAGAATGACCGTGACTAAATTGACCTACACGTTTCACAAATCACTTACCTCACAAAAATCTTCGGTACTCGATCTACTGCAATACAGCGAGCGCCAATACTGCCAGTTAAATAAAAGATTCAAACAACTGAAGGCACTAACTACTGGTAGGCATAGTTAGCAAATGAAAGATTTTGATAGACAACAATGTATTTACCTTAATAGTGTTCAAAAGTCATAATATATATAGCAGTTCATGACATCCAGTCTTACAAATGTACTGTCTCTCATGGACACACGTCCAAATCATCCGCTCTCAAAATTCCGCCATCTCTCTCCCCACATCCACCACTGCTGGCGGCTCACCTCCAACTGCGCAACGCTACGCGCTGTTAACAGCCAATTGCCGAACACTACAATGGCGAATATTACTCCAACAATGCAAATGAACCACAGCCTTCACACAGCACAGTCAGTAATTTTCATATAGAGCGCTACCTGGCGTTACCAACATAAAAACCTAAACAGCCTACTTACAATTTGAATATGCATGCCTGTACCAGTTTCTTTGCTCCTTCTGTCTTAATTATCAGGGTAGTTTCCCTCATTGTTCCTGTGTTGAGGTTCAACTGTTTTCGGTTGGGCTCTTCTCTTTCCAAATAGCGTACGGCTGGACTGCGCATAATCGACCCAGAGTCTCACTTTCTTAAAAAGTACGAGCTGTGGTTGACCTACATGAAAAGAGCGCGGGAGTGTAGCGAACGTTCCACTGACTTATCCGTCGAGTTTCTCCAGTAGCCTCCAGTTAGAAAAAGACATTGAGTTCCTTGGAGGACCATAGTGTCCTTTGTGACTGATCAGCTAAAACACCCATGCGCAGTCAACACGGTTTCGGCTTTTTAAATAGTTGGCAGAGTACTGTCGCTGTGACCGGGTGGTGAGTATGACGTGCTCTCATGATTCCTCTAGTTTAAGATCATTTTATGTTAGGATTGGCTCAGCGTCTTCGTAATCCACTGTATATGTCTTCTGACTTCATTAAATTTAATCTTCAAGCACTTTATTAATATTCTTAACGTATTTCGAACGTACTCTTCATAAGACAAGTGTTTTGTCTGCAAGTTGCGAGTTCAATCTTATGTGCCAAATTAAATCAGAATATTCCAGTCTGTTAAAACGAATAATCAGGATAACTGCTAAGATGGTTGTGTGGACTTTGAAATTTTCATGTTATCGCGGAGTGCTTACGAAGTGACGGTTCAGATTATAGTTTTGGCGTTTCTTGATCATCATCCATACGGGCATAACATCAGTAATAATCTGTCGACCTGAATGAAGTCTCCACTCTGCAGTAGAGTTTGCTCTGATATGAAACTTCTTGGCAGAATAGAACTGTCTGTTGGACCTGTGCGGCACACAGTTTTAATCTGCCAGGAAGTTTCATCTGTGAACGTGTCGCAATTACTAGAACTCCTTCCAACATGTTGAGCTTAGTTTCAGCAATCAATTGTGCTGTGACCAGATTACGTATTATGCATGTTCCTTCCTCTGGTAATCATCTTGTCAAACTGGTGTGGATGTTGAATAATACTAGCACATAGCATTTTCAGTTCCATCCATGAACTCATTCCCAGCTGACGTTAAAGTGTATGAACTACATTGATAAATCGGTATTCTGTTCTGATTCATGATGAGTTAGTTCAGAAAGGCAATTTAGAGATATAAAGATATCAAAACGCACAAAGAAGGTATTTCAGCTTTCGTTGTATCCCTCACACGCATGCCGCTATCTTCCTACATCCTCCGTATTCTCACTTGTAATGATTAATGTTGCCTGAGAAATGAATAGAGAAATTTAGTGCCCTCCATTCGTTGACCCGTCGTGTGAAATCGTAACCTAAAATTACGCTCCGCTTTTGATACCATTTAATGGCCCGTGTTCCTTGATCTATTTCACGCGACACTGCACGTCACTGGAAGCAGGAAGTAGAAAATGCTTGTCAGCTTTCCAAAAGAACTACCATAGAATCATACGTCCGCGCTATATGGCAAACTGGCTACGTAACGTGCTCGGCCAGGATTTATTTCTTCGTATAGCCACCATAAGAAGTAACATTGTATTTTGGAACAACTAAGAGAAGACTTCTTAATGAAAGGAAACCAAGTAACAGCAAGCGTTTGGTATGAACGAGACAGGACAAAGCTTGAGTTATGCAATAAATTTCAACTAGTAATAGCGAATACACTGTTTAAAAATCATGCGTGTTTGGGTACATCCAGCTGGATTACATCTTGTTGTAACAGAGATTCCGAAATCTTGGAGCAGATGTAGCACTCTTATTAAAATTGAGCGTCGATGAGGAGTAGGCTTAAGCTTAAACTAATCGTACAGAAGAATAACTGTGTAAAGAAGTGGCATACTGTAGTACGGAGGAATGATGCGACGCTTTCACAGATCTATAGTGCTGTAAGTACTGCAACAATGAAGATCGCAATATGTAATTTAGTTGAAGAGGGAACACCTCTAAAATTGGCCGTCGCGGGATTTGGACATACAAGCTTAGGTGCAAGGAAAGTTGCATCAAAGAGACCGTGAATAACAGAAGAAATACTTCAACTGTTCGGTGGAGGAAGGAGGTACACAAATGTTCAAGGAAGGAATCAATTCAACTACGTAAGTTAATCAGGAATGAATGCAGATGCCTACAAGGAATCCAAAGCAAAACAGTTGCCAGAAAAATGCAGGGAATCAAGAAGAATTGGTCTTCAGAAGAACTGACT
Source organism: Schistocerca americana (assembly GCF_021461395.2). Classification (NCBI taxonomy): domain Eukaryota; kingdom Metazoa; phylum Arthropoda; class Insecta; order Orthoptera; family Acrididae; genus Schistocerca; species Schistocerca americana. Next base: position 167,053,586 of record NC_060121.1, on the reverse strand, counting down.
CAACACATATAAAAGTCAATACGACCTTCGTTAAAATTCAATGCAAAGGCAACATCAAGTGTGCAAAACGAGTACCACTGTTAAGCGCAGAGGAAAGAGTAGATAGGAGGAAAGAGTACATTAAAGGCTCGTACAAGGCGGGAACTGTCTGTAAACTTGATAGAAGAAACAGCAGTCCCTGTGGATGACACAGGGGATCCAATAATTGAGTCTAACAGAGCTCTGAAAACTGGCGATCAAATAATATGGAAGGAATAGATAAGATGCCTTCGTAATTTATAAAATAGTGACATATTCCTTGACTTCCGGAAAGCGTTTGTCTCTGTGCCCCACTGCAGACTCCTAACTAAGGTACGAGTATATGGGATTGTTTCCCAAATATGTGAGTGGCTCGAAGACTTCTTAAGTAATAGACCCCAGTACGTTGTCCTCGATGGTGAGTGTTCATTGGAGGTGAGGTATCATCTGGAGTGCCCCAGGGAAGTGTGGTAGGCCCGCTGTTATTTTCTATCTACATAAATGATCTTTTGGATAGGGTGGATAGCAATGTGCGGTTGTTTGCTGATGATGCTGTGGTGTACGGGAAGGTGTGGTCGTTGAGTGACTGTAGGAGGATACAAGATGACTTGGACAGGATTTGTGATTGGTGTAAAGAATGGCAGCTAGCTCTAAATATAGATAAATGTAAATTAATGCAGATGAATAGGAAGAATCCCGTAATGTTTCAAAAATGGTTCAAATGGCTCTGAGCACTATGGTACTTAACTTCTGAGGTCATCAGTTACATAGAACGTAGAACTACTCAAACCTAACTAACCTAAGGCCATCACAGACATCCATGCCCGAGGCAGGATTCGAACCTGCGAGCGTAGCGGTCACGCGGTTCCAGACTGAAGTGCCTAGAACGGCACGGCCACATCGGCCGGCCCCGTAATGTTTGAGTACTCCATTAGTAGTGTAGCGCTTGACACAGTCACGTCGATTAAATATTTGGGTGTAACATTGCAGAGCGATATGAAGTGGGACAAGCATGTAATGGCAGTTGTGGGGAAGGCGGATAGTCGTTTTCGGTTCATTGTTAGAATTTTGGGAAGATGTGGTTCTTGAGTACTGGTCGAGCGTTTGGGATCCCTATCAGGTCGGATTGAGGGAGGACATAGAAGCAATTCAGAGGCGGGCTGCTAGATTTGTTGCTGGTACGTTTGATCATCACGCGAGTGTTACGGAAATGCTTCAGGAACTCGGGTGGGCGGCTCTAGAGGAAAGGAGGCGTTCTTTTCGTGAATCGCTACTGAGGAAATTTAGAGAACCAGAATTTAAGCCTGACTGCAGTACAATTTTACTGCCGCCAACCTACATTGCGCGGAAAGACCACAAAGATAAGATGAGAGAGATTAGGGCTCGTACAGAGGCATATAGGCAGTCATTTTTCCCTCGTTCTGTTTGGGAGTGGAACGGCGAGAGAAGATGCTAGTTGTGGTACGAGGTACCCTCCGCCACGCACCGTATGGTGGATTGCGGAGTATGTATGTAGATGCCTCATTATAAAGCTGAAAAAGCATATAGTACCACGAGATATATATTAGACTCAGGCATAAAATTTAATGTAAACTGTGATATAGGCATACTCTTTACTAAAGAAAAAGTGAACCGTGTTCTCTAGCTATTCGTGAGCTAGAAGTGAGATTTCCTTTAACAATAAAGATCCTAAAGTTATGCATTTATAATTTTTTCAGTATAAATAACCTTAGCCAACAGTTACCTGAGGTAAATAAGACGCTAGCCGCAAATGGACAAGAATGTTTTCTAAGTCTAACTTCACAATTTTAATAAGGAAATCCTGAATAGTGCAGAAAAGTTGAAATCGATTGTGGAAACCAGTTTAAAAAAATTAAGTATGCTTTCGATGAACGTTACATATCTGAGAAGTAAGGAAGAGTGTTTAGCATGGACGGACGAGGAATGCAGATTAAATTAGCACAAGAGGCTAAGTGTACTTTCTACTAAATATAGGCCCTCTCAGAGTTCATATCATTGGCAGTGAGCACGGTGGAAGTGTAACAGTAGTGCTTTGAGAAATCATCCTATTATAATATTTAAAGGGAATCTAGAAAATGCTGACTTGCCAGCAGGCTCAGATTGCTGTATGACCCAAAAGGGGTCCAAGGCTACAAAGATTTTTGTTTAGAAAACCGATTATCTTGTGCACCATAAACGTGCTGGTGTGTTGTGCACTACATTATGGTAGAGGTAACAGAAGCTTGTATTATGACACTGTGGAGATGACTGAGACGTATGACGTTGTTTTCCAATCCTTACCATCGAGTACTACTCATGAACTGCAGCCGCTTGATAAGACAGTGTTTTTTTCCTTTGAACCTCACTGGGATAAAGACATAAGGATTTACTGGCACAGTCATGGTGAGAGTTCGCTTGCCAAACAATGCTTTGTAAACATCTTCACCAAAAATTGTAGAAAATCTACGACCATCTCCAACCCCAGCTCTGTAGCTTGGCCCATCGAGTAAGTCAATAAGGGATCCTTCGAAGTCTAGAGATGAAGTGACTCAATTACAAATCTACTAGAAGTGCACTTCTTTGCCGTTAATCATAGTTAGCCTTATAGAAGAAGACACCAATAATTCAAACAGAGACCCTGATATTAAGACACTGTTGCGAGTATACTTTCTGAGCTACTTCCAACTACAAACAGAAAATAACTAAGATTTCCAATAGAAAACCACTAACCACAGGAAAGATGTTGTTTCGAAGAAGTTATGATTTTATAAGTATTATCCAACGACTGTACCCCAAGTTTATTTGGACCTTTCGCTGTCACTCTTGAATATTGCTAGATTAACGAAGAAAAACATCAAATAATCCTTGTGTTATAGGAAGGATGCAGCAAAAAATATGTCTGTGTGCATCTTTTGCAGTGATTAAATTTATGAACAAAGTGACTGATATTTCCAACTAGAGGTGATAATTTAATTTCAATTAATGTAATAACCCAGAATGAAATTTTCACTCTACAGTGGATTGTGCGCTGATATGAAAGTTCCTGATGGATTAAAACTGTGTGCCGGACCGAGACACGAACTTGGGACCCTTGCCTTTTGCGGGCAAGTACGAGGAGGTATACTAGGAAAATGCCGGGAGATACGGGAAGATTTCAATTACATTATATGGTCAGACAGAGATTCCGAAATCGGATACTGGATTGTAAGGCGTACCCAGGAGCAGATATAGACTCAGATCACAATATAGTAGTGATGAAGAGTAGGCTGAAGTTCAAGACACTAGTCAGGAAGAATCAATACGCAAAGAAGTGGGATACGGAAGTACTAAGGAATGACGAGATACGTTCGATGTTCTCTAACGCTATAGATACAGCAATAAGGAATAGCGCAGTAGGCAGTACAGTTGAAGAGGAATGGACATCTCTAAAAAGGGCCATCACAGAAGTTGGGAAGGAAAACATAGGTACAAAGAAGGTAGCTGCGAAGAAACCATGGGTAACAGAAGAAATACTTCAGTTGATTGTTGAAAGGAGGAAGTACAAACATGTTCCGGGAAAATCAGGAATACAGAAATACAAGTCGCTGAGGAATAAAATAAATAGGAAGTGCAGGGAAGCTAAGACGAAATGGCTGCAGGAAAAAATGAAGACATCGAAAAAGATATGATTGTTGGAAGGACAGACTCAGCATACAGGGAAGTCAAAACAACGTTTGGTGACATTAAAAGCAACGGTGTCACATTAAGAGTGCAACGGGAATTCCACTGTTAAATGCAGAGGAGAGAGCAGATAGGTGGAAAGAATACATTGAAAGCCTCTATGAGGGTGAGGATTTGTCTGATGTGATAGAAGAAGAAACAGGAGTCGATTTAGAAGAGATAGGGGATCCAGTATAAGAATCGGAATTTAAAAGAGCTTTGGAGGACTTACGGTCAATTGAGGCAGAAGGAATAAATAACATTCCATCAGAATTTCTAAAATCTTTGGGGGAAATGGCAACAAAACGATTACCCACGTTGGTGTGTAGAATATATGAGTCTGGTGATATACCATCTGACCTTCGGAAAAGCATCATCCACACAATTCCGAAGACGGCATGAGCTGACAAGTGCGAGAATTATCGCACAATCAGCTTAACAGCTCATGCATCGAAGCTGCTTACAAGAATAATACACAGAAGAATGGAAAAGAAAATTGAGAATGCGCTAGGTGACGATCAGTTTGGCTTTAGGAAAAGTAAAGGGACGAGAGAGGCAACTCTGACGTTACGGCTAATAATGGAAGCAAGGCTAAAGAAAAATCAAGACACTTTCATAGGATTTGTCGACAATATAAAATGGTGCAAGCTGTTCGAGATTCTGAAAAAAGTAGGGGTGAGCTATAGGGAGAGACGGGGCATATACAATATGTACAACAACCAAGAGGGAATAATAAGAGTGGACGATCAAGAACAAAGTGCTTGTATTAAGAAGGGTGTAAGACAAGGCCGTAGCCTATCGCCCCTACTCTTCAATCTGTACATCGAGGAAGCAATGATGGAAATAAAAGAAAGGTTCAGGAGTGGAATTAAAATACAAGGTGAAAGGATATCAATGATACGATTCGCTAATGACATTGCTATCCTGAGTGAAAGTGAAGAAGAATTAAATGATCTGCTGAACGGAATGAACAGTCAAATGAGTACACAGTATGGTTTGAGAGTAAATCGGAGAAAGACGAAGATAATGAGAAGTAGTAGAAATGAGAACAGCGAGAAACTTAACATCAGGATTGATGGTCACGAAGTCAATGAAGTTAAGGAATTCTGCTACCTAGGCAGTAAAATAACCAATGACGGACGGAGCAAGGAGGACTTCTAAAGCAGACTCGCTATGGCAAAAAAGGCATTTCTGGCCAAGAGAAGTCTACTAATATCAAATACCGGCCTTAATTTGAGGAAGAAATTTCTGAGGATGTACGTCTGGAGTACAGCATTGTATGGTAGTGAAACATGGACTGTGGGAAAACAGGAACAGAAGAGAATTGAAGCATTTGAGATGTGGTGCTATAGACGAATGTTGAAAATTAGGTGGACTGATAAGGTAAGGAATGAGGAGGTTCTACGCAGAATCGGAGAGGAAAAGAATATGTGAAAAACACTGATAAGGAGAAGGGACAGGATGATAGGACATCTGCTAAGATATGAGGGAATCAATTCCATGGTACTAGAGGGAGCTGTAGAGGGCAAAACCTGTAGAGGAAGACAGAGATCTGAATACGTGAAGCAAATAATTGAGGACGTAGGTTGCAAGTGCTACTCTGAGATGAAGAGGTTAGCACAGGAAAGGAATTCGTGGCGGGCCGCATCAAAGACAAAAAAAAAAAAAAAAAAAAACGAGGTTCTGGCGGAATTAAAGCTGTGGGGACGGGGCATGAGTCTTACTTGGGTAGCTCAGTTGGTCGAGCACTTGCCCGCGAAAGGCAAAGGTCCCGAGTTCGAGTCTCGATCCGGCACACACTTTTAATCTACCAGGAAATTTGAATGTAATAATCATTTGAAATGGACATTACATGAACAAAATACGCTCGTTAACTCAATTCAAGTTTCTAAATTTTCGACAGTATTTTATTTGGAATGAGTGTTCAGTTTGTGGCGAAATACGTACAGTGAGCAAACACAAATAAAGTTCAGAGAGAAGAAATAAAAATTTAAGGTTTGCTGATTACGTGGTAATTCTGTCAGGGAAGGACTGGAAACAGCAGATGAACGGAGTCAACAGTGTCTTTAGAGGAGGGTATAAGACGAACATAAACAAAAGCGAGACAAGGGTAATGGGATGTACACTCCTGGAAAAGGAAAAAAGAACACATTGACACCGGTGTGTCAGACCCACCATACTTGCTCCAGACACTGCGAGAGGGCTGTACAAGCAATGATCACACGCACGGCACAGCGGACACACCAGGAACCGCGGTGTTGGCCGTCGAATGGCGCTAGCTGCGCAGCATTTGTGCACCGCCGCCGTCAGTGTCAGCCAGTTTGCCGTGGCATACGGAGCTCCATCGCAGTCTTTAACACTGGTAGCACGCCGCGACAGCGTGGACGTGAACCGTATGTGCAGTTGACGGACTTTGAGCGAGGGCGTATAGTGGGCGTGCGGGAGGCCGGGTGGACGTACCGCTGAATTCCTTAACACGTGGGGCGTGAGGTCTCCACAGTACATCGATGTTGTCGCCAGTGGTCGGCGGAAGGTGCACGTGCCCGTCGACCTGGGACCGGACCGCAGCGACGCACGGATGCACGCCAAGACCGTAGGATCCTACGCAGTGCCGTAGGGGACCGCACCGCCACTTCCCAGCAAATTAGGGACACTGTTGCTCCTGGGGTATCGGCGAGGACCATTCGCAACCGTCTCCATGAAGCTGGGCTACGGTCCCGCACACCGTTAGGCCGTCTTCCGCTCACGCCCCAACATCGTGCAGCCCGCCTCCAGTGGTGTCGCGACAGGCGTGAATGGAGGGACGAATGGAGGCGTGTCGTCTTCAGCGATGAGAGTCGCTTCTGCCTTGGTGCCAATGATGGTCGTATGCGTGTTTGGCGCCGTGCAGGTGAGCGCCACAATAAGGACTGCATACGACCGAGGCACACAGGGCCAACACCCGGCATCATGGTGTGGGGAGCGATCTCCTACACTGGCCGTACACCACTGGTGATCGTCGAGGGGACACTGAATAGTGCACGGTACATCCAAACCGTCATCGAACCCATCGTTCTACCATTCCTAGACCGGCAAGGGAACTTGCTGTTCCAACAGGACAATGCACGTCCGCATGTATCCCGTGCCACCCAACGTGCTCTAGAAGGTGTAAGTCAACTACCCTGGCCAGCAAGATCTCCGGATCTGTCCCCCATTGAGTATGTTTGGGACTGGATGAAGCGTCGTCTCACGCGGTCTGCACGTCCAGCACGAACGCTGGTCCAACTGAGACGCCAGGTGGAAATGGGATGGCAAGCCGTTCCACAGGACTACATCCAGCATCTCTACGATCGTCTCCATGGGAGAATAGCAGCCTGCATTGCTGCGAAAGGTGGATATACACTGTACTAGTGCCGACATTGTGCATGCTCTGTTGCCTGTGTCTATGTGCCTGTGGTTCTGTCAGTGTGATCATGTGATGTATCTGACCCCAGGAATGTGTCAATAAAGTTTCCCCTTCCTGGGACAATGAATTCACGGTGTTCTTATTTCAATTTCCAGGAGTGTAGTTTAAATAATTTTGATGCTAAAGGATTTAGATTAGGAATAAAAACATTGAAAGCAGTAGCTAAGATTTTCTATTTGGACAGTAAAATAATTGAAAGTGACCCACATAGACCGGATACGAAACCTGTGGGGGAGACCGGGGCACGTTGGCCATATTTAAAAATAAAAATTATATTAATTTTCTTTGCATATTTAGATTTATGAAGTTATTGCTAAATATTTAGAGAAGTCTCACTGAATCTGGCTCCCAATTATTAACCTTGAAAATATGAGTTAAAAAAATTAAAAAAAATTAATTACTGGACATATGACAAGTGGGCCAATCTGCCCCTCCTCGGGGTAAGTTGGCCCAGAGGCTGGGGCACGTTGGCCCATGTAATATATTGATAAGTTAAACTAGTATAACTTTGGGATATCAAAATAAAGCGAATAGTTATCAAGAAACATACTTTAATGAACATCAAATCAAGTTGAATATTGAGTTAAATGCTTAACATTTTATTATGACAACGGGAAAGATTAAAATTATTAGGAATTATAGTGTCTTAATACAAACAAATCAACTTTAATCACTGTCCACATCCAAAGGATCAGCACAGTTTTTGTGGTGTCACCGCCAGACACCACACTTGCTAAGTGGTAGCTTTAAATCGGCCGCGGTCCATTAGTACATGTCGGACCTGCGTGTCGCCACTGTTAGTGATCGCAGACCGAGGGCCACCACACGGCAGGTCTCGAGAGACGGACTAGCACTCGCCCAGTTGTACGGACGACTTTGCTAGCCACTACACTGACGAAGCCTCGCTCCTTTGCCGAGCAGATAGTTAGAATAGCCTTCAGCTAAGTCCATGGCTACGACCTAGCAAGGCGCCATTAGCCTTACATAGCAATTGATACTTATCGTATAAAGCATGTCTCATCAAGAACGATGTATACACCAAGGATGGATTGAAGTTAAGTATTCCAAAAGCTACGTACTTTTCTTTATAGCATTCATTACGTATCCTGTTTCAGACCTCACGCCATCCTTCGTGTGTTTATAGCGTGCATTGCGGTCCCCTCAAATCACACTGTGTCGACACTTCTGTCGACACATCATATGGCGACGAGTCAAAAAAGGGTCTTGTTCTTTCTACTTGCTTCCATTTACTTGTGTCATGGCTTCTCCAGATGTACTGTCCGAATTTTATCGCTTGCAGAATCAGCAGACGCAGGCGTTATTGGATGCCCTTGGACAGCTCATCCAGGGTCAACGTGCAATGCAAAACGATGCGGCGGCCGCCGCTTCACCACTACTGCAGCCACAACATGCTGTTGCACCCCCGTTCCGGCCATTTGACCCAGCTAAGGAAACATGGACGGAGTGGTCATGCCAATTTGGATTTCATCTCGCCGCCTACAGAATTCAAGGTAACGAGCGGCAGCCTCACTTATTGTCGTGTGTAGGGGTGCAAACGTACCGTGTGATAGTGAAATTATTTCCCCGACGCGACGTAGCAACTCTGTCCTATGAAGAAATTTTGTCGGCGTTAGATGCCTATTTCAAAGAAACAGTTAATGTAGTTGCAAAAAGGTATACGTTGTTTCGTACAAAACGTACGGCCAGTCAAAGTAATCGGGAGTGGGTTGCAACTTTGCTAGGCCTTACAAGGGATTGTGCTTTTGAGTGTGAATGTGGACTCCCTTATTCAGATACAATGGTACGTGATGCAATTGCACAGAACGTTTCTGATGTTCGTATACGGGAACAGATTTTGAAACTAGTTAATCCCTCCCTTCAACAAGTGATAGACATATTAGATAGGCAAGACACACTTGACTTTGCACAGGAATCATTTGGACCTTCGCCAGCCGTGTGTCACATTAACCGGCTCGCCGGGCGCGCTGCACGTAACGATAAACAGCCCTCGCGCTCGTCCGCGCAGCTGCCGCCTAGCTCTCCACGTGTGCCGCGCAAGCATTCAAATGCAGTGAAATCATGCCCGAGGTGTGCAACTAGACATTCGCGTGACAATTGCCCGTCACGCCAAGCTATTTGTTTTTACTGTAATAAGAAAGGACATCTTCAAAGTGTTTGCCAGAAACAGCTCATATCAGACACTCTTAATCATTCCAGGCCCTTTGCTTCGCGCCGGAATCGAACCAAGGCCACTCAGGCTCGTAGACCTTCGCCCGTGGACATTCATGTAGTTAATTCCACTCCGTCCAGTGCCACTTTCTCTAACAGTGACTGTGTTCGTCCCACAAAAAGTGTGCGTCGACGTCGCCGGAAATCACGTCAATTAGCAAGTGATGCTGTACCTGTATCAGTTCAAATTGCACGAGACAGTCGCTCTTGTCGTCAGCAGGACAATAAACTTTTTGTAGATTTGGACTTTAATGGCAAGGTCATATCATTCCAGCTCGATACCGGAGCTGCAGTTTCATTGATCAATCACGACACGCACAAACAACTGGGCAAACCTCCGTTGCGTGCTGCAAATGTTCAGCTTACTAGTTATTCAGGACAGCATATCCCTGTGTTAGGACAGTGCACTCTTCTTGCAACATACAAGGGACAAACAAAACTTGTGTCATTTTACGTTCTTCGTTCTTCTACTGCAGTGAACTTGTTTGGTTTAGATTTATTTCAGTTGTTTAACATGTCTATAGTAAATCAAGTCCTATCAGTGAATCAGACTGTGCCTTCAGACAGTGTTTCTCGTCTGTGTGAAGAATTTGCAGGCATTTTCGCACCGGGCTTAGGTTGCGCTCAGAACTATGAAGCACATTTGGAACTGAACGTCAACGCGCAACCGAAATTTTTCAGAGCACGCAATGTTCCCCACGCATTGCGTGATGAGGTCGCGAGAACCTTACATGATTTGGAATCACAAGGTGTGAGTGAATGTGCGCAATGCCTCTTCCATTTCAGCTCCGCTTCATCGCTTACGCCGTACAGGTGTTCCGTTCGTCTGGACGACGGAATGCGAACGCGCTTTTCGCCAGTTGAAATCGGCGTTGCTTTCAAATACTTGCCTTACGCCATTCGATCCCCAGAAACCCCTCTTGTTGATGGTAGATGCATCGGATTTCGGGATCGGTGCTGTGCTTGCGCACAAAGATGGATCGCATGATCGCCCTATTGCCTTTGCGTCAAAATTTCTCTCGTCTGCGCAAAGAAATTATTCACAAATCGAGAAAGAAGCTTTGGCTCTCGTGTTTGGTGTCACTCATTTCCATGATTTCTTGTATGGTCGTCACTTTACCATCATCACAGACCACATACCTTTGACGTCGCTTTTTCATCCGAATAAGCCTGTGCCTCCGCGTACAGCGCAGAAATTCATTCGCTGGTCTATTTTCCTCTCGCAGTACCGCTACGATATCTTGTATCGGTCCACTGCTAAGCACGGAAACGCTGATGCGTTGTCCCGTTTGCCTGTTGCTGAGGATAAAGCATTCGATTCTTCCGAACTTGCTTGCATGTTCATTGATTCGGAAACCGATGACGTGGTCGACTCGTTTCCGATTGATTTTCATCGTGTAGCTACAGCCACGGCTCCTGACCCTGTCCTTGTTACCGTTTTGCGTTTTGTTGCTACTCAATGGCCCTTGTCGAAGTCGCGGATTGAGGATCCGCTGGTTCGCCGATTTTTTGCTCACAGGGAGAGACTTTTTGTTCGCCGTGGTGTTTTGTTGTTGCGTTCTGATAATGATCAGTCCAGAGTCGTGGTCCCACGTTCGTTACAGTCCTCTGTTTTACGGCTTCTTCACCAAGGACATTGGGGTATAGTGCGAACGAAACAACTTGCTCGTCAGCACTGTACTTGGTTCGGAATCGATGCTGCGATTACGAATATGTGCTCTTCTTGCATGGCGTGTGCCGAACAACAATCCGCACCGCCGCGGAAATTCTTTGCATGGCCAAAAGCCACTTCCCCTTGGCAACGCTTGCACATCGATTTTGCTGGTCCATTCTGGAATGCTAGATGGTTGGTTGTGGTTGATGCCTTCAGTAATTTTCCTTTTGTTGTCCGGATGTCTTCCACGACGTCATCTGCCACCATCCAAGCGTTGTCTGCTATCTTTTGCATTGAAGGTCTTCCACAGACTATTGTTTCCGACAATGGCCCACAATTCATGTCTGCAGAATTTCAGTCTTTCTGCAAGGCCAATGGTATTCAACATCTGACATCCGCGCCGTTTTCGCCTCACTCAAACGGTGCCGCTGAACGATTGGTCCGGACTTTCAAGTCACAGATGTTGAAGTTGGCCGCCGCCGCTTGGTCTGCCACCGGGGCCGCCCGCAGTGGACGCTTCGCTGCAACCGCCAAGCGCCTCCCTGGGTCACGCGCCGCCGATCGCTTCCCGTGACCAGCTGTCCTCCGCCATGGAACTCTTGCCCGCTCCGGACCACATGGCGTCTTCGCGCTTCGGGTACCCCGACGCAATGGAGGTCGACCCTTCGGCCCCTCCTGTCTCTCTACGGGCGCATACACCGCATGTTGACGCGCACCCTGGACTAGGTTTTCAGGCGTTTCCTAGCTCCCCTCGGACCGAATGGCCGGGTGCGGGTGGTCAGCCGCGCCTGTTGTTAGGCTCCCCACCTCATCGTATACGTCAACATGGGGTCCTCCCCACGGCGGGCGGAAGCCTTATAACACGACCGTTCGCCGATTTGCGGGGGAGGAATGTGGTGTCTCCGCCAGACACCACACTTGCTAGGTGGTAGCTTTAAATCGGCCGCGGTCCATTAGTACATGTCGGACCCGCGTGTCGCCACTGTTAGTGATCGCAGACCGAGCGCCATCACACGGCAGGTCTCGAGAGACGGACTAGCACTCGCCCCAGTTGTACGGACGACTTTGCTAGCGACTGCACTGACGAAGCCTCGCTCCTTTGCCGAGCAGATAGAATAGCCTTCAGCTAAGTCCATGGCTACGACCTAGCAAGGCGCTATTAGCCTTACATCGCAATTGATACTTATCGTATAAAGCATGTCTCATCAAGAACGATGTATACACCAAGGATGGATTAAAGTTAAGTATTCCAAAAGCTACGTACTTTTCTTTATAGCATTCATTACGTATCCTGTTTCAGAATCACGCCATCCTTCGTGTGTTTATAGGGTGCATTGCGGTCCCTCCAAATCACACTGTGTCGGCACTTCTGTCGACACATCAGTTATAACACTCATAAAATAGTCCACGGATTTCGTTTTTCACGCATGTCTGATAAGCCCAACGCTTGCAGTTTGTGCACTGAATCCATTGTGCTTCGGGTTGACTGAAAAAGGCTTGAGAAACCTTAGGCACAGTGAATCTTCATCTTCCTCATCGTCATCATCTTCATCATCATCATCTTCCATTGGCTTCTTCTTGCCTTTTAGGCCTACTGCAGTTGATTTAGTTAATTTCATTCTACCATTGCTCCTACTCTCTTTCTGAAAAAGTGCTTTTTTAGCCTGTGATTTAAGTTTTCTTTCCAATTCCTTCGCCTTCTTTTCTTTTGCACCTTTTTGTTCTTCCTCGAGGGCTTTTTTTTACTGGAGTGTCTGTCACTATGGCAGAAACTCTTTTCCTCTTCCCTGTACCGATACTTTTTCTGGGCTCTGCTTTTTCGAAAGGTCTGACCTCTTCTGGAGTTGGAAACGGTCTTACGTTTATCTCAGCTCGAGTTGATGGACTGTTTTCAGTGTTTGGGTCTGGCCTATCGGAAGTGTAGGAAGGCATAAAATCACTGTCAGCAAAAATATTTTTGTTAAAGGAATTGATCCGCTGGTTATGTCATTGGGAGTTGCAGCATTTGGAAGTGCTATTCGCACTATAGACGGGATGTCGTAAATAGTCATAGGCCGTTTACTATTGGTAACCCATGCATCACATGCTGAGTTCACGAACTTTTTAAAAGGCCCTTAAACACTTCTGTCTAAAGGCTGCAGCTTGTGGCTACAATGCGCCGGAAAAGAGAGAAAGGTGATTCCCACATCTTTACAATAATCAAGAACTTCAGAGTCGAGATGTGAACTGTGATTATCAATCAAAACCAAGCGAGGGCGTTCTTTTGAGCAGCGAGCGTGTAGAACAAAATGTTTCATATATTTTGCAAAGTTTGTCTCCGTCATCTATCCTGAAGGATGAGCTGCTCCATCACACCCAGTCGAGCCGTCAAGGATAAAATGAGGCTTGACCCTCGGGAAGATGAAGAATGGAGGCACACTATTACCCAACGCACTAATTGCAAAAGCGATCGTAACAAGTGACCCTCTCTCAGTCGATGTCACTCGCCCCATTTGGCGAAAACCTCTTCGAGCGACTACACGATCAGGTCGCTGGACGGTAGTTACTCCAGTTTCGTCAATGTTCCAGATGTCCGCAGGGGTCACTTTTAATCTTTTTAAAACTATGTCGAGATTATTAAAAAAACAGTTCTACATTGTGCTTGTTGAAACTGGTGCACCGGGCTAAACTAGTTGCTTGAGGAGTCCGAATGGAGAGATGAGGGTGCCTCTTCAGGAATCCTGTGAACCAATCACTTCCCACCATTTCGGTCTCGGTCCATGTTTGGGGTATTTTATTATTGCATGCAATAGCATATCTATACGCAAACCGCCTGACTTCTTTCGGGAAAGTCCATAATATATGTCACTTGCCTTCATGAGGTATTGTTCAAGCATATCTTCTTGTTCGGAATTAAATATCTAAAAATAAACCACTCTTGTTAAGTTACCCATAGAGGCACAGTTTTTCTTTTCAAGTGCGTGTGTATGTGTGAGTGTGTGTGTGTTTGTGAGAGAGAGAGAGATAGGGAGAGACAAATCAGTAGGCTACAGTGAACAAGACGACGTAGAGATAGACACAATAACAATTGCAGGGATAGAGAAAAAACATTAGAAATTGAAAAATAGCTTTGCAAATAAAAATAATTTTGGTTAACAACATTTCATACCTGAAATCTTTTATCATAGCCAAATTTATCCCAAGACTTCTTCTTGTCATTAAGTATTTGTAGGACTCCTCCAGGCTGACGATTTTGATCCATTGACATGGGTTGAGATTCAGTTTCAGTTTCCTGAAATTCAATTGACTGTGTAGGCTGACATGAGGTCTGTTTGTACTTAGCACAGTACCTCCCCAAAGTTTTTCTTGGAATCCCAAATACCTCGCTAGTAGCCCTCACAGTTCTTCCCTCTTCTTTTACTTTTAAAACTGCTTTTAGCATCGTATCTTCAGAAATCATTCCTCTTTCACTTTTTCTTTTATAATTTCGCACCATTTTTATGTTCCTACAGATAAAACAAATGGTTTAAACTAAGACCGTAACTCTGATGTTCTAAAAATAAGGAAATGAACCAGATTCTGACTACTCAGATCGATATTTAAGATTATAAAAAAATTTACAGGTTGGTGTTTTCTTTCTAATACGCGTTTTATCCCGTGAATATGACGATCTTTTGACCTCTGAAATATGTTTAACTTCCAAAGTTATGTTAATAATTTCATAAACTCGACAAATTATCAATAAATAATAAATCTTTCATCGAGTTTTAAAAAATATATAGGACGGGGCAGGTTGGCCCGGGTGGCCAACGTGCCCCATCGTATCTGGGCCAACCTTCCCCATCGCCATGTTTACAATAAGTTCTATTCGTCACAAAACCCACTAACGCAATTTAGATTGTATGCCATTTAGAAATAACCCGTAAACTACGACGTTTAATTATACCACTCACCTCTTGCACCTAAAGTAAGCAAACTTTACATAACACATATTTAACCGACGAGTAGAATTTTACTCACACACGCACAAAAACAGTTAATCAACACAACTTGTACAAAACTGCTCCGCCGGTCACATTGCTCCTGTAGAGGGAGCGGAACAGTGCTACCAACCTGCTGATTGATTCTCAGCACGATGTAGCGTCTATTGTATGAACTAACTCGACTGGGCCATCCTGGCCCTATGGCCAACATGGCCCCATCTCCCCTACTGGCAATGGCAATAAATGCATATCTGATAAACAGAAATTTGTAAACATCGAGGAGAGTTTTTAGTGTTAGGGAGTCCGTCCTGATGGCATCTTCCTGAAGCGAAACCTTGCATGTAAGTGAAACGTAGAAGATGAACAGCTCAGGCAAGAAGGAAATAGCGGCTTCTGAAATAAGGCACTACACAAAAATGTCGAATATTAGATGGGTAGATCATGTAACCAATGAGAAGAAACTGAGTAGAATTGGGGGAAGAAAAAAATTTGGCATAACGTGACTAAGGGGAGAGATCGGTTCGTAGGACATTTTATGAGACGGGAAGAGATCATCAGTTTGGTACTGCAGGAACGGTAAAAATTGTAGAGGAAGACCAGGAGCCGCGCGGGATTAACCAAGCGGTCTAAGAGGCTGCAGTCATGGACTGTGCGGCTGGTCCCGGCGGAGGTTCGAGTCCTCCCTCGGGCATTGATGTGTTTGTTTGTCCTTAGGATAATTTAGGTTAAGTAGTGTGTAAGCTTAGGGACTGATGACCTCAGCAGATAAGTCCCATAAGCTTTCACACACATCTGAACATTTGGAGACGAGGAGACGAATACCATAAGCGCATTCGAAAGGATGTAGTCAGCTGCAGTTATTCAGGGATGAAGACGCTTGCACAGAATAGACTAACGTGGAGAACTGTATCAAATAGGCGCCAGACTGAGAACCACAGCAACGAGCCACACTACAGTAAACTGAAATACGCAAATCAAAAAAAAGTTTTGCATCATCCCGGTTCCCAGAACTCCTGAAGATAGACGTTGACTGTGGATATTGTATCACAGACACAGTCGCTTTGACCGTTCAGAGATGTCACTAAATACGCCGAAAGATATAAACAACCACGAACGAGCAGCGCCTATTAGACAGACAGGGTCCGTCAGTCGATAAGTTTCAGTCATTCCACCAGGAAAGAGGTACACGGCTCGTGTTGTCTGTTGTTCAACCATGCCTAAACGGTCAGTACCGCTGTTCGATCGTGTCCGTATTGTGCCAGGAAGGGCTCTCAACAACGGAAGTATCCAGGCGTCTCAGAGTGAATCAAAGCGATGTTGTTCGGTCACAGAGGAGATACAAAGAGACAGGAACTCGCTCAGGCCCCCCAAGGGCTACTACTGCAGTCGATGACCGCTACCGATTGATTACGGCTCGGAGAAACCCTGACAGCAAAGTCACCATGTTTAATAATGCTTTTCGTGCAGCCACAGGACGTCGTGTTACGACTCATTCGTGCGCAATAGGCTGCATGATGCACAACTTCACTCCCGACGTACCTGGCGAGATCCAGCTTTGCAACTACGACACTATGCAGGGCGGTACAGATGGGCCCGACAAGGTGTCGAATGGACCGCTCAGGATTGCCATCAACTTCTCTTCAACGAAGAGTGACGCATATGCCTTCACCCAGACAATCGTTAGAGACGTGTCTGGAGGCAACATGATCAGGCTGAATGCCTTAAGCACACTGTCTTGCGCGAGCAGCAGGGTGGAGGTTCCCTTCTGATTTGGGGTGGCATTATGTGGGTCCGACGTACACCACTGGTGGTCATGGAAGGCGCCGTAACGGCTGTATGATACGTGAATGCCATCCTCCGACCGATAGAGCAACCATATATTCAGCATCCTCTTCATATATTCAGCGTATTGGCGAGGCATTCGTCTTCATAGACAACAATCGTGCACATCTTGTGAATGACTTCCTTCAGCATAACGACATCGTTCGACTAGAATAGACAGCATGTTCTTCAGACATGAACTCTATCGAACATGCCTGGAATGTGAGCCACCAACCACACTGAGGAATCTATGCTGAATTGTCGTTGAGGAGTCGGACAATGGATAGTATGCCACGACGAATACAGGCGTGAATCAAAGCTAGAGGACATGCTGCTGGGTATTAGAGGTACTGGTGTGTACAGAAATCTGGACCACCACCTCTGAAGGTCTCGCTGTATGGTGGTGCGATTTTCATGAGCAATAAAAACAGCGGAAATGGTGTTTATGTTGGTATCTATGCCAATTTTCTGTACCAGTTCTGGAACTCTCGGAACCGAGGTGACGTCAAACTTTTTCTGGTGTATGTATTCGATCGACGCTTCTCGTTGTTGCACCATAGCTTCACATTCTGCGTCTATTCAGATTAACGACGGCATTTGGAGGGAAATGCCTGTCTGCTTGATAACTAGGTGGTCTGTGAGCTAGAGCAACATCAGAATACTGCGCCTGGAACAGATGACGAGGCCTGCATATTCAACTAAAGAGGACTACAACGTAATGCATGATGGATATTTACGTCCTTTCATTAGAGAAGAACAGACAGTGTATCATGGGATGATTCATCCAACTGCTTTGTTCTAACGGAATATATCATAGACAACATGAAATGAATAAACTCTAAAAGATGGCACACAAAATTCAACCTGTGTGTAGAGGCTGATGCATTTTGTCGATTCAAATTTACTATCACATGATTATCTAGTATTTTTGCCAACTAAGTACATCCTGTTAACCTGTATTTGCTAAAAGTAATATTTTGTTACAAGAATTACAAGTACAACTATTAATAAGCAGCAGGTTGTTATGTCTCATAACACAATGACTCAAGAAAACGTGCTGTGTGTTCTATTTTGTACCGTAAGCTACAGAGCAATGAACATTACTTCTACAAAAGAGTTGCTGATAAATGTTTTATGTGTGCTTTTGGTGAAGGTGGCAAACCTGTAAGAATTTCAGGACAATAATAAGGATTCTTTCATTTTTTCTGCATTGACCTGTTTGCAGACCTCAGTTTCATAAGAGAAGCAACCCAAAAATGACGTTGATTCTAAGCAGGGCATCTTACTAGATTTTAATAACTCATTTCTGGAGAGAGAAATTCTGAAGGTACCGAAAGAGACAGCTCCAATACTTTTATCTTCCAAAAAGTTTGTAACCAAATTATGTGACATCATTAGAGTGGAGATGAGCTATTTGTTACGAGGAATTGCCTTCGTCTTCAAGTTGAATGAACTTCAGGTTTGGTATTGAAGTGTCGGCAGAAGTGCCAACACCGTGTTGTTTGAGGAAGCCGAAATGCACGCTATAAGCTCGCGCAGGATGGCGTGAGGTCTGAAACAGGATACGTAATGAATGCTATAAAGAAAATTACGTAGCTGCTGGAATACTTAACTTTAATCCACAATTGGTGAACGTTGGTCTTGTTGATACAGTATATGCGTCATTAGATACATAGCAAAGGATAAATGGCGCCTTGCTAGGTCGTAGCAATTGACTTAGCTGATGGCTATGCTAACTATCGTCTCGGCAATTGAGAGCGTAATTCTCAGTGAACCATGGCTAGCAACGTCGGCTGTACAACTGGGGCGAGTGCCAGTACGTCTCTCTAGACCTGCCGTGTGGCGGCGCTCGGTCTGCAATTACTGACAGTGGCGACACGCGGGTCCGTCGTATACTAATGGACCGCGGCCGATTTAAAAGCTACCACCTGGCAAGTGTGGTGTCTGGCGGTGACACCACAGGTATCACACACGCAACACTAGCTGTGCGGTAGAAGTATAACTACAGATCGTACGACCTGCGTAGTTCGACACACACATACTTTTTGGAAACCCTTCCATTATGATATAAAAAATATTAATTATTTACATTCCCACACGGATTTGTTGCTGAGCAAAGTAGTTAGTTTCGTAAACCGAGGTCCATACGCCACTGAAATATTACCATTGGCATTAGTTTTCCGTTTTGCTGTAAACTGCTGAGGTAGGTCCGCGCCAGGACAGCGTTTTTCAACCCCTGAAGTTGCTAAAGGGATGTTCATTTTCTTGCCGTTTGCAGCATTTTTTCTTATGGTCCCAGTTTCCTGCTGTCACGCTATGTAAATTACTTTCGATTAAGGTGGGGACTGTAGGTTTATCAATTAAATTTCTACTTAAAAATCACATGTCTGGTTAACACTGTATTACATGTCTTTCATAGAGGTTACCTGCGCTGGATTACAAGTGTTGTGTGCATAGTTCCGCGTAGTAATCGCGTACACAACTTTCCCACTAGAACGCGCACCGCTAAGCACAACAGCGCAGGCGCGGCGCTCGTCCGTCTCCGCACTACTAGATGGCGCTGCCATGGACCAAATTCTGCTTCCATCGATCGCCGTATTAATATGTAACGCAGGCAATGAGATTGCTGCTAACGTAGAAACTTTTCTCCTCGCGGATCACACTCGAGCAGTGATACCTGAACGCGAGAGGTATTATAACGAGTGTACAGACCTCCGATTAGTCTGCATTAGTCTGCACCAGTCTGTACCAGTCTATAGTCAAGTTTCAGTCTGCGCCTAATAATATTACCATATTCCTGTACATAGCCATGAAGATAAATGTATAGACACTTTTGTCAAGCATCAGAGATATATGTGAGAATAAGATTAACGTACCCAACCAAAGGAACTTCAGATTGTCAATTGTAAATAGCATCCAGAACCAAGTTATGTAATTTTTATGCTTATTATTTTAATAAATGTGTGTGAAAATTAATCAAGTTCTGTTTAAAGTTGGTCACCGTCAATCCGCAACTCTAAGCGCGCCAGTGGCATTTCTATCGTCTGACCTGACGGCAGAAGATGAACACGCCACGATAAGACCACGAGACATATTGCTGACACTCGCCTACTTCGTTAGAGTGACAAGTCAAATAATCTGATGGTGTGTGTACTGAAGGTCTTACAGTAGGCACACCAAAATAATTAAGGGTGTTTTCTAGTCTAGAAGACTCAAAAAATCAATTTCTTTCTTACTGCATATTTCAATACCTTATGTTATCGAAAACATGTGGATGAAACCGTTTTGCCTGTAGACTATTGCATGCAGTCGAAATACACGATCATCGGATCGACAGTCACGCGTCGTTGAGTGCCTATGGACGGCGCTCGGAGGTAGTCAGACCTGTGTACGAAGACATCTCGAGTGAGTTCACTGGAAAGATGTGTTGGCATGAACACTCAAAACTCTAACTAGTCGATAAATTCACTTATTTTGACGCTTTCCCCAGAACACATATATTCTGGTAAAGAAGTAGTCGAAATTGTAAACAGTTTGGCTACAGTTATATTCAAAGACGGCGTCATGGGGCTCGCGCAGACAATGAAGGTCATGGGCATTTAACCTGGCAGCAAGGCGTTCGAATCCTGCAGAAGGCGCAACGCGGACAGCCTCATACGCTCAGAGCACCGCGGGTCTACGACCGGTAGAGAAGCCAGATCTGCGGCCCGGGAGGAATCGATGCAAGTGAGGGAGATTTACGAGTTTGCGTAAGGCGGATGAACATCGCATTCCTTGTAGCTGTGGCCTGGCATACATTGGTCTGACTATCAGGACCGTGGAGGACAGATACACTGAGCATAAACGATAAACACAATTACAGCAGCCAAGTAGATCTGCTATTGCCGAACACTGTTTGGCTTCTAATCACCCTATGTTGTATAACAGTACCGAAATATTGGCATGCACGTCCAGCTATTGGGACAGCGTTATCAAGGAAGCGAGCAACCTTGTAAGCAGGGATGGAGTTTTTTCTTTAAACTCCGCTTGGAATCCTGCTCTCCCCCTTGTCAGAAAACAGAGGGACAGGGTCAATGTTACTTCAGATGCTAGTTCGTTGTCTTTCAATATCGATACCTCTGACTTTAGTCATATTTGGTGGCACTAGTGTTCAGTGTGTGTGTGTGTGTGTGTGTGTGTGTGTGTGTGTGTGTGTGCGTGTGTGTTTGTGTGTGTGTGTGTGTGTGTGTGTGTGTGTGTGTGTGTGTGTGTGTGTTTGTGTGTTTTATCTTTCCTGAATTACTCCAAGAGCCGAGGTTTTAAATTTGCTTGTACATCGGTTGTCGGTTGCAGTTTGTGCCTTCAAAATGGCGGGGTGCACTCCCGTCGAAATATCGGCGGTCGCTGTAAATATTACCTAGTTGAATTGCAGTAAGTTGTCTGAAAATTGTATACGCTAGAAGAAACTCAGGTCCCAAATTATCTGAGCTATTTTGCAGAGTATTACATTTCTTTAGATGAGTTATGTATTTAATTGATTACATGCAGGTTATGCAATTGTTCGTTGCTTTCTCATTCTGTAATTGAACAACCGCCGTGACATAAAATAAAGTGTCTTAGTAACTAATAGAATTTAAGTGGTATATTCCTAACACCTTCAGCTACGAAACACAATATCATTTGCGAACTGCTGTCCAGTATTGTAGGACATCATATACATGGTGGTCAGAAAAAAATTCTAAAAAACTTGCAGTGGTGTATCACGCGGGATGTGCTGAGAAATAACGGTTAAGAAAGAAATTGGATACTTTGCGTCGTTTCTAAGTTAATTAACTTTGAAGTTACCCAATCAGACCGTTGTGCACTAGAATTCGAGTGTCCCGCCAGATACTTCTACTGTGGTGTTGGTTGTTCTCGTGGCGTAGATGATTGTGTACAAGACAGCTCTGCCTTTGGATCGTCTTCAGTCCTTGCTACCGTCCCATGTCTGATTTTTGTATCGCTCTCTTGTTCAGTTCTAGGGAACCAAACGAAGAACATGTTGGGCGACACCTCCTCTGGTAGGCCGCTTGAATTTGCACACGGAAAGACCGGAGTTAGTAACTTCACTCGGAAACAGTGCAACGTATAGAATTTTGTTCCTGACAGCTATTTATCAGCAAAACCTACACTGAAATGAAATTTTCACTCTGCAGCGGAGTGTGCGCTGATATGAAACTTCCTGGCAGATTAAAACTGTGTGCTCGACCGAGACTCGACCTCGGGACCTTTGCCTTTCGCGGTCAAGTGCTCTACCAACTGAGCTACCGAAGCACGACTCACGCCCGGTACTCACAGCTTTACTTCGGCCAGTATCTCGTCTCCTACCTTCCAGACTTAACAGAAGCTCTCCTGCGAACCTTGCAGAACTAGCACTCCTGAAAGAAAGGATACAGCGGAGACATGGCTTAGCCACAGCCTGGGGGATGTTTCCAGAATGAGATTTTCACTCTGCAGCGGACTACATTGTATATCGACTGTATTCATTCTTTTAATTAGTAAAAGAGTCAAAGCTCCATCACAGTCTTAGCATAATGTGAGGCACTTTGACGGGAGATCCTCTTGGAACACGATCACTGACATCATGTCAGTAGACAACGCATGCAACATTCCACAAGCAGAATCTTACACGTGTCTGTCAGGGATACTGATATTACAAACATTGTTAATTTTGAAACATAATAATGACGTGAATTCCTTCGTTTCTCAGCAAAGTACTTTTTCCATCTATCATACCCATCGAGATGGTGCTGTGTTAAAACACGTGATTCTTACTCTGAAGGGTGACGGTTATCATCCCTGTTCCGACATCCAGATGTAGGATTTTGTGAGTGCCTTAAGTAGCAGAAAGCGAATACGTGAGTGATCTCTCTCAAATTGCTCAGCCGATTTCCTGCCTCCACGCTTACCTCTACCCAACAAGTTCGTGCTCCGTCCTTAATAACGCTGTCATCGACGCGATGAAAAACTTCTGTAATCCTTCCTTCTTGTTCCAGTTTTCTTTTCTGTGAATATTAATTTCCGCGCGATGAATGCATAATCCCTGGAGAGCCTAAGAATGACTAAACGTTTCCGTTAACTCGGATTTAGCGCGAAAAAGCGTCTTCAGCGTAACGAATTGCAGCAAATATGTAAGGATTTCCTTCCGATTTCGCAATGTCAGGTGAGCATCCTATATTTTAAAGAAATTCCTTCACTCAGTCATGGATTTACATTTGGTGATTCTTAAATCCGCAGATATTACGAAAAGTTGCATATACGTGTGTGTGTGTGTGTGTGTGTGTGTGTGTGTGTATTCGACATCTCCACCTAAATCCAAGACCGATTTCCACCAGACTTGGTACTCATATTACTTATAGCCAGGCAACAATCGCTGTTGGGGTAGGAACCATCTCCCTTTTATAATTCAAGAGACATGACATCATAAACAATGAGATGTATCAAAAACTATCGCATCATGCATGACATTTAAATATATTAGTTGTGATACTAACTGCATCAGCAATAAATTTCGCAGGCTGTATCTAAATATGCCGGTAAAATGCACCTGCAAAACTGTATCATATTACCACACATAGTTCTACGTCTACATCCATACTCCGCAAGCCATCTGACGGTGTGTGGCGGAGGGTACCTTGAGTACCTCTATCGGTTGTCCCTTCTATTCTAGTCTCGTTCGTGGAAAGGAGGATTGTCGGTATGCCTCTGTGTGGGCTCTAATATCTCTGATTTTATCCTAATGGTCTCTTCGAGAGATATACGTAGGAGAGAGCAACATACTGCTTGACTCCTCGGTGAAGGTATACTCTCGAAACTTCAACAAAAGCCCGTACCGAGCTACTGAGCGTCTCTCCTGCAGAGTCTTCCACTGGAGTTTACGTATCATCTCCGTAACGCTTTCGCGATTACTAAATGATCCTGTAACGAAGCGCGCTGCTCTCCGTTGGATCTTCTCTAACTCTTCTATCAACCCTATCTGGTACGGATCCCACACCGCTGAGCAGTATTCAAACAGTGGGCGAACAAGCGTACTGTAACCTACTTCCTTTGTTTTCGGATTTGGTGTCATAAGCAGTGAATGCGTGAAAAATGCCGCTTTGTGCGAGCGATTAAATTTTTTACTTGATTTCCGCTAACTCTGTTGGCAACGTGTTTCGCTGACAGTATCCAGGTACGCCGCTGAATGTACCTATACAAAGACATCATTATACTATACATAGTTAATGATATATGACGTCTTAATACCGACATTCATGGAAAAATGCAACATCATGCATGTAGTTTTGATACGTTTATTCTTTACTACTAACACACCTAAAATCTAGTTAAAGTTAGGGAAATCCCTGACACCCGGCAGCGCTTTCGACGGCTTTCAACTGCGAAGCGCAAACGGCTGTAGGTGAAAACAGTAGCCGTCTATAGAGCTAGGAAGGGGAGTCACCATAGAGACGTTTGCAAAATCATACTGTAGACAAACGAATCAGCTGCACTCAGCGTACAGAGCCTTTGCAGTATTATGTTTCTTGAACTGCATCTGTACTTGTACACTTTTCCCAGTATCCTTATATCTTTGTTCGACAGTTTCGTAATTTCGCAGGTGGTTTTCTTGAATACACTGAAATTAAACTTAGTTCCCCTACTACAAACACTATTAATATTTTGTTTTCGTTTCTGGCAGGAAAGTGACAAACTAAATATCCAGGCGATGCTGGGTTTGTGAGTCAGTGGATTTACAAATTAGGATAAATTCGTCAACTAGTTTAATGGCAGAAGCATAACGTTTTTGTCCAGGTAGTATTCAGTTCCATGCTGTGTACGCCTGTGTGTGTGTGTGTGTGTGTGTGTGTGTGTGTGTGTGTGTGTGTGTGTGTGTGTGTGTGTGTTTACTGATTTTGTCTATATGTAACTTTGTTATGACACTGTCACACAGCTTATTGCATAGGAGGAACAAACTTCCTTTTTCATTGTCGAACCTTCATAAATGAAAGGAGTTCTTTATCACAGATATAGCTCACGTATGGTAAGCGTGACATTACACAGATTCGCTGATTGGAAAACTAAATATCGAATTGGGATAACTATTCGACATAAATGTCATTAGGAAAACACATCTGCATTTACGCTGACAGTCAATTAACCTCGCTAATTAAAACATACAGCGAATAGGGTTACTTACCTTAAATCAGGACCGTGTCCCTAACAGAATGGCCCACTGAAACCTTCATGCTTTCTCCGTACTGCCATTGGTTCTAGGCACTGTGGTGAAGGCGCCTGCAGCAAAAATGGAGATTTCATCGCCAAATCTGGTGTGTACGATTCTAGTGTGGGGTTGGTACTACCTAGCATTGGTTGATGAATTCATGTTACTAGAAAAAGGTGTCCGTATCCAGTTTTAAAATCTTCTATATTTTGCATCACACTTTTCTCCATGCAACATGCACTTTTTTGTAATAACCATGATCCTTATCAATAGTAGGGAACGCGTCACTATATCCCAGTTGATAGTGTACAATGTCAAGTGATATCATTATGAAAGTTTACTTGAATTTAACCCAATGAACTATTTTAAAAGCGCAATAGGGATCAATATTGAAATAGGTTATGTAGTAAAATAGAGGAAAACACTTGGGGGGAGGGGGGTGCTGCAGGGAGCGGGGTGGGGGGTGGGGGGTGGGGGGTGGGGGGTGGGGAAACGAAGAGTGAATTATATTCCATGAAACAAACATTTATTACCTGGACAGACTTTCCCTCTCGACTCACACATTGTCTACCAAGGACAACCTAATTACTTTAATTTCTTAAGAGGGAAGAAGTTTACCATTTAACACTTTTTACATTTCATGTGCGTAAGGCATTTTTGTTAAAGGATGATGGAATATCGATACTATTGGGAGCACAATAATCTCTGAACATCGATAGATACAAACTCATCCGAGTAAGGAAGGAAAATTCCGCAGAATTTGCATACCACTGTCTCCTACCACTGCGCATGGATCTCAAAGGAAACAAGAAGCTAAAACCACCATGTTGACTAATGTTCCAATAATTCCAGTAACTCCTAATCTGCCGACATATCCTGTGGCTTATGAGTAAAAATGCTGGTTAGCCAGTGGAGTAGCATACGACTTATAGTTCTATTGCGGATCGACACTAAGTTCGAAGTCAACCGGCATAAAATATACACTGCTGGCCATTAAAATTGCTACACCAAGAAGAAATGCAGATGATAAACGGGGCAAATATATTATACTAGAACTGACATGTGATTACATTTTCACGCAGTTGGGGTGCATACATCCTGAGAAATCAGTATCCAGAACAACCACCTTTGGCCATAATAACGGCCTTGATATGCCAGTGCATTGAGTCAAACAGAGCTTGGATGGCGTGTACAGGTACAGCTGCCAATGCAGCTTCAACACGATACCACAGTTCATCAAGAGTAGTGACTGACGTATAGTAACGAGCCAGTTGCTCGGCCGCCATTGACAAGACATTTTAAATAGGTGATAGATGTGGAGAACGTGCTGGACAGGGCAGCAGTCGAGCATTCTCTGTATCCAGAAAGGCCCATAGAGGACCAGCAACATGCGGTCGTGCATTACCCTACTGAAATGTAGGGGTTCGCAGGAATCGAATAAAGGGTAGAGCCACAGGCTGTAACACAGCTTAAATGTAACGTCCACTGTTCAAAGTGCCGTCAATGCGAACAAGAGGTGGCCGAGACGTGTAACCAATGGCATCCCATACCATCACGCCGGGTGATACGCCAGTATGGCGATGACGAATACACGCTTCCAATATGCGTTCCCCGCGATGTCGCCAAACACGGATGAGACCATCAGGATGCTCTAAACAGAACCTGGATTCATCTGAAAAAATGACGTTTTGCCATTCGTGCAGCCAGGTTCGTCGTTGAGTACACCATCGTAGGCGCTCCTGTCTGTGATGCAACGACAAGGGTAACCGCAGCCATGGTCTCCGAGCTGATAGTCCATGCTGCTACAAACGTCGTCGAACTATTCGTGCAGATGGTTGTTGTCTTGCAAACGTCCCCATCTGTTGACTTAGGGATCGAGAAGTGGCTGCACGATCCGTTACAGCCATGCGGATAAGATGCCTGTCATCTCGACTGTTAGTGATGCGAGGCCGTTGGGGTCAAGCACGGCATTCCGTATTACCCTCCTGAACCCATCGATTCCATATTCTGCTAACAGTCATTGGATCTCGACCAACGCGAGCAGCAATGTCACGATACGATAAACAGCAATCGCGATAGGCTACAATCCGACCTTTATCAAAGTCGGAAACGTGATGGAACGCATTTCACTTCCTTACACGAGGCATCACAACAACGTTTCGCCAGTCAACGCCGGTCAACTACTGTTTTTGTATTAGAAATCGATTGGAAACTTTCCTCATGTCAGCACGTTGTGGGTGTCACCACCGGCGCCAACCTCGTGTGAATGCTCTGAAAAGCTAATTATTTGAATATGACAGCATCTTCTTCCTGTCGGTTAAATTTCGCGTCTGTAGCACGTCATCTTCGTGATGTAGCAATTTTAATGGACAGTGGTGTATTAAGACTACTAAAATTCGGGATGCACGACTTGGAAACACACCCGGGCAATACTTCCACTCAGCAAAACAAGATATTATCAATTATTGGAACGATAACTTGATGCAGAGATCGTATTCATGGGTCACAAAAAAGAAACAACGAAGTTAAGTAAATATACAAACGTTACCAAGTAAATATCCACATGTTACCAGAAAGCATTTAAACCTCTTGGATGATACGTAAACTTGACTTGAGATTACCTACATCGGAAAGGAAATTCTTTAACGGATCTCTACCAAAACGGAAACTTATACTATGCGTGCTGCGGATAGCACAATTCCCTAATTATGCCGTCATCAGGAACAATGCCCTCTCTAGAATCTTCTAGATTCCCTCCTTAGTCGTCGTTATAAGGAGAATTTTTATAGAGTGGGTGCTGGTGGGGCAATTATAAAATCTGTCAACAAGGCGACAGCCATTTGCCAATCCGGGAGGACACATAACAAGGTGAGGGCTCTTGTTCTAGGTCCACACCGGTATACGGGACAAAATTTTGAACGGAGTTCGTGCGTTCGCTTTTTTGACCATTTGCTACCGTTAAAAAAAGGAGTGAGACTCCCGTTCTCCTCTGCGAAATCAGGCCACTAGCCACGTTTGAAAAACATCCAACGGAAAGTTCCCAAGATCTTACAAAGAGAAATAAGAAAAACTACGCCGGCCACGGTGGCCGAGCGGTTCTAGGCGCTTCAGTCAAGAACCGTGCGACTGCTACGGTTGCAGGATCGAATCCTGCCTCGAGCATGGATGTGTGTGACGTCCTTAGGTCAGTTAGGTTTAAGTAGTTCTAAATTCCACGGAACCAATGACCTCAGATGTTAAGTCTCATAGTGCTCAGAGCCATTTTAACCATTTGAACCAAGAAAAACTACAACCACATTACATGTCCAAATCCAATTACCAACACACTCACTCATTTCAGAGCTCATTCGTGCAGGGGATAGCAGAAAAAGGGTAAAACATGTTGCTAATAATCAATAAAAATTGGTTTCTACGTCATCATTCTCCCACTATGGAAATATACACACATAAAACAAGTCTTGCATCATCCCGGGCCGGCCGCGGTGGCCGAGCGGTTCTAAGCGCTTCAGTCCGGAACCGCGCTGCTGCTACGGTCGCAGGTTCGAATCCTGCCCCGGGTATGGTTGCGTGTGATGTCTAAGTTAGGGTTAATTAGTTCTCGGTCTAGGAGACTGATGACCTCCGATGTCCGATAGTGCTTAGAACCATTTGAACTATCATCCCGGTTCTCAGAACACCTGTAGATAGAAGTTGACCTTGGATATTGTATCACAGACACAGTCCCTTTAACCCTTCGGAAATGTCACTAAACCCGCCCAAAGATGTAAACAACCATGCATGAGCAGCGCCTATTAGACGGAGGGGGTCCGACAACCAATCAGTTCCAGTCATCCCACCAGGAAGGAGGTGCACGGCTCGTGTTGTCTGTAGGTCAACCATGCCTAGACCGCAGTTCGATCGCGTCCGCATTGTTACTTTGTGCCATTATACCGTGACGTCGTTGTGTTGTATTATAAGGCGCCACGTATACCGTTTGTATATTTACACGTGTATGTCGTCGTTGTCGTCCCTTCCCTCGTCGATATCAGAGCATGGGAAATGTTTATGTTGGTGTTTACCTATTTGTTGTTGACAACACATTACTGCACGACCACGGTACCACCTGATTCCGGAATAGCTAGCTTAATATAGTATGAATATAGTGGGTTTTGATGCAGCGTTATT
The DNA here is from genome assembly GCF_021461395.2 of Schistocerca americana. Classification (NCBI taxonomy): domain Eukaryota; kingdom Metazoa; phylum Arthropoda; class Insecta; order Orthoptera; family Acrididae; genus Schistocerca; species Schistocerca americana. The sequence goes on along the minus strand of NC_060121.1, from coordinate 167,024,376 downwards.
TAAGTGTGATTTTATTCTTCATTTAATCTTTGAGACACTAAGATACGGCTACTCTTAATCAGGCCCAAAACTCGACTTGTAACGAGAGCACTTACGGTCAGTCTTTCACAACGCGTAAGGCTCTACACCACTACAAGTAAATATCTCTGTTCATAAAATAACAAAATACACGAATAAACTTCTTTATATCGTTCCTTTTATTCAATCAAATGCTTTAAAATGTTTATTTAGCACCCACAAATCATTCACAACTCGACGTAGAGTGTAAAAATGTGCATGAAAAATAGTACACTGTTTCTACTGATAACCACGTATGAGCTGTTTGGTTGCTAGGCTACTTCGATCAACAGGATTTGAGATTTTAAAACTGATCATTCTATCCAAACTTATGTCCTCCACAATGGCCCATCTACAGTGGGAAAACCATCAAATATCCTACCCTTTCGAGCTAGTTAAGAATCCTCGTGAATTGTATTTTCGCGAGTTTATGGCAAACCATCGGCAGCGCGAAAGCAGTCTTGATACCGCTTCACACTCGCGACGCTTACTAGCCTGTCACGAAATTGACCTGCATACATCTACAACCAATTCCAAGGTCATAATTCGCCCCACGCGAGTGAATGCAGTTGAACTTCATCAAATCAATTATTTCTAGAATCGTAATCACTGATCCCGACACTAACGGTTCATAAACGCACAATTAAGTCTTCTTCGAAGAGTAAAAGAATGACGTCACGTCATCTACATGGTTATTAAAATACACTCCTGGAAATGGAAAAAAGAACACATTGACACCGGTGTGTCAGACCCACCGTACTTGCTCCGGACACTGCGAGAGGGCTGTACAAGCAATGATCACACGCACGGCACAGCGGACACACCAGGAACCGCGGTGTTGGCCGTCGAATGGCGCTAGCTGCGCAGCATTTGTGCACCGCCGCCGTCAGTGTCAGCCAGTTTGCCGTGGCATACGGAGCTCCATCGCAGTCTTTAACACTGGTAGTATGCCGCGACAGCGTGGACGTGAACCATATGTGCAGATGACGGATTTTGAGCGAGGGCGTATAGTGGGCATGCGGGAGGCCGGGGGGACGTGCCGCCGAATTGCTCAACACGTGGGGCGTGAGGTCTCCACAGTACATCGATGTTGTCGCCAGTGGTCGGCGGAAGGTGCACGTGCCCGTCGACCTGGGACCGGACCGCAGCGACGCACGGATGCACGCCAAGACCGTAGGATCCTACGCAGTGCCGTAGGGGACCGCACCGCCACTTCCCAGCAAATTAGGGACACTGTTGCTCCTGGGGTATCGGCGAGGACCATTCGCAACCGTCTCCATCAAGCTGGGCTACGGTCCCGCACACCGTTAGGCCGTCTTCCGCTCACGCCCCAACATCGTGCAGCCCGCCTCCAGTGGTGTCGCGACAGGCGTAAATGGAGGGACGATTGGAGACGTGTCGTCTTCAGCGATGAGAGTCGCTTCTGCCTTGGTGCCAATGATGGTCGTATGCGTGTTTGGCGCCGTGCAGGTGAGCGCCACAATCAGGACTGTATACGACCGAGGCACACAGGGCCAACACCCGGCATCATGGTGTGGGGAGCGATCTCCTACACTGGCCGTACACCACTGGTGATCGTCGAGGGGACACTGAATAGTGCACGGTACATCCAAACCGTCATCGAACCCATCTTTCTACCATTCCTAGACCGGCAAGGGAACTTGCTGTTCCAACAGGACAATGCACGTCCGCATGTATCCCGTGCCACCCAACGTGCTCTAGAAGGTGTAAGTCAACTACCCTGGCCAGAAAGGTCTCCGGATCTGTCCCCCATTGAGCATGTTTGGGACTGGATGAAGCGTCGTCTCACGCGGTCTGCACGTCCAGCACGAACGCTGGTCCAACTGAGTCGCCAGGAGGAAATGGCATGGCAAGCCGTTCCACAGGACTCATCCAGCATCTCTACGATCGTCTCCATGGGAGAATAGCAGCCTGCATTGCTACGAAAGGTGGATATACACTGTACTAGTGCCGACATTGTGCATGCTCTGTTGCCTGTGTCTATGTGCCTGTGGTTCTGTCAGTGTGATCATGTGATGTATCTGACCCCAGGAATGTGTCAATAAAGTTTCCCCTTCCTGGGACAATGAATTCACGGTGTTCTTATTTCAATTTCCAGGAGTGTATTATTCGAAATGACCTCAAACATTTATCGTCATTATATTTTAACGATAATGAGAAAAATATGATTTATTATCGGAAAGTAAAAAAAACAGATCTCAAAGCGCACGTAACTAAATGACAGCTTTGCTCAGCGTCGGGAATTAATCACGCAAAACCATATATAGAGAAATGCCAGAAATTTCAATTTTTCCATACCAACTGACATATACAAATAAGATATTCGAGACTTCATATATCAGTTCCGACCAGTAACTTTTCACCTGAAGGGCTGTCAACAAGGTAAGTGTCCGGGCTTCTCGGACAGAACCAAAGCGATGTTGTTCGGTCATGGAGGAGATACAGAGAGACAGGAATGTCGATGACATGCCTCGCTCAGGCCGCCCAAGGGCTACTACTGCAGAGGATGACCTCTACCTTCAGTTTATAGCTCGGAGGAACCCTGAAAGCAACGCCACAGTGTTGAATAATGCTTTTCGTGCAGCCACAGGACGACGTGTTCCGACTCAAACTGTGCGCAATAGGCTGCGTGATACGAGGTCCATCTTTGCAACCACGACACTATGCAGCGTGGTACAGATGGGCCCAACAACGTGCCGAATGGACAGCTTATAATTGGCATCGCGATCTCTTCACTGACGAGTGTCGTATATGCCTTCGACGAGACACTCGTCGAAGACGTGTTTGGAGGCAACCCGGCGATGCTGAATGCCTTAGACACACTGTCCAGTGAGTGCAAGAAGATGGAGGTTCCCTGCTGTCTTGGGGTGGCATTATTTGGGGCCGACGTATGCCGCTGGTGGTCATGGGAGGCGCCGTAACGGCTGTAACATGTGTGAATGCCATTTTCCGACTGATAGTGCAACCGTATCGGGAGCATATTGGCGAAGCATTCCTCTTCATGGACGGCAATGTGCACCCCAATTGTGCACATCTTGGGAATTTTTTCCTTCAGGCTAACGACGTCGCTTGACTAGAGTGGCCAGCATATTCTCCAGACATTAACCCTATCGAACACGCCTGGGATAGACTAAAAACTGCTGTTTATGGATGACGTGACCCACCAACCACTCTGACGTATCTGCGCCGAATAGCCGTTGAGAAGTGGAACAATCTGGACCAACAGTGCCTTGATGACGGATACAGACATGCATCAGTCCAAGAGGACGTGCTGCTGGGTATTAGAAGTACCGGTGTGTACAGCAATCTGGACGACCACCTCTGAAGGTCTCGCTGTATGGTGGTACAACTTGCAGTATGTGGCTTTTATGAGCAATAAAAACGATGGAAATGAGGTTTATGTTGATCTCTATTCTAATTTTCTGTACCGGTTACGGAACACTTGGAACGGAGATGATGCAAAACTTTTTTTGATGTATATAAAAACAAAACCATCCCAAAAACTGCAGATCAGTTTCATTGGATGATTCAGAGCTAGGTATTACAATTGAAATTTACGTAAAAGAGGACTGAAACAGAACTAATTCACTAAGTCTAAAGATCACGAATAAAATACTTTTGCAGGGAATGTGAATATTCCATCCGGTTAAGAACACCCAAATGTTGATAATACTGTATAGGGCGCTAAGGGCTAATTAATTTGTAATTCATTGACGAACTAAAATTGTATTCCTCAGTTGAAGCTGCGACCTACGTCTATGGTAAACTACTTGAGATTCTCCGCGACTGTGATAACTGCAGATCTAGAATCACGCCATGTTCCCTACGTCCTTTTGTATCAACTGGCTATTTGTGCTACTGCGCCTAGCCAGTAGGGTGGCGTAGGAATGGGGTAGAGACTTTCTCTTGGATTGCAACTTTCAGGCAGAAAAGACCGCACTGTATTTTCCGCCTCCGTGTCCATTCTCTTAGACCGGACACCAGCTGGTTCGATCGTTAACCACCGTATCTCCTTCTGCCTATTCCTGAATTCAATCGTTATAAGAATCGGTGGATGAACCTATAGTCCGTACTTACACAATATATTAGCATTTTCATTGTACTTCTCTCTTTATTTCACCACCACCCTTCCGAACACCACTCATCCTACTCAACAACCCCAGATCTACATTTCCGAACCGGGGCAAAAACTTGACAGTGGCGCCTGCCCCTCAGCCGCTCCCGCCACCCTTCCCCCGCATACTGGAGTGTTTTTGTCATAGGAAAATTTTAAAAAATCGGTTTTTCAAAAATATGTTCATTCTGTAGCGCACATCTTTCTGAATAATATTTGTTCCAGGAAATGTAAAACATATCATTTGGTCTTAAGTGAGCCAAAGCGCAGTGCCACTTGTCTTCATACATCGTTCGTCTATTACACGTCACTGTATTTCGCTCTGTGGAATTCAAGCACGTATATTTTGCAACAGAAGTCATCTTGTGAATTTCTTCCTTCAGGTTAACGACATCGCTTGACCAGAGTCTCCAGACATTAACCCTATCGACTATGCCTGGGATGGACGGAAAATTGCTGTTTATGGATGACTCGTTCCATGACCATAGAGACTTCTGCTTAATTTGGTCCCACGGAACAATAAATAAATAAATAAAAATAAATAATAACATAAACAGCCGACCAGTTGCAATGGATAAGAAAATTATTTAACTAGGTTCCGACAAATATAAATTTGTCTTCTTCAGAAGGTAGCATAAGGACAATGAACATCATAGCTTGCGTTAGAAAAGTATGAAACTTATAAGCCAAGAATAAATTTTAAGAGAAATTAGAGAACTCTTGCATTACAGAAGAATGATAACGATGACTGGTACTTACAATTATACATTAGCAAGGACTAATGTACCATCGCCGTTTTTACAATTGTCGGCATAGATCCATGTGTTAAAGATAAAATATAGCCCCAGAATTAGGGTTTGTCACGTTAATATAAAATAGCTCGTGGATCTTGCAGAGCTCACAACCGACTGAGTGTAACCGGCGAGCGTACAGGACAGGAGGCGCTCGTGCCGAGAGACATGTGCCAATTGGCGTACAAAGGCAACGTGTAAATTATCAGTATTAATAAAGTCCTTAGGCAGAGCAACAATAAAAAAAAGATAGTAAATTAACACTTCCGTTATAGCAGTATGGGAGCATTGGTACAAATAATGTAGTTATACATAAAAAAGGCAGGTGGCGCTTACGCCGAGAAACTCACACCCAGTGGCATATACAGCCAAAATATAACAAATTACATTACTATATTAGTGAAGCCCAGAAACGCTATACATGTTAGAACTTTAAAATTGACGGTAATGGTTCCTGTCAAGAAAGAATTACGAAGACTGATACACGATCCTGTTAATACACATTCACAGGAAAAACAAAATTTTAGAGCCAGGCAAAATCACATAAGGGCCAATGTAGTAGCAAACATACATTGTGACAAAACCACCATTACATAAAGGGGAAGTGAACTTAAAGCACTGAAAGTGCATCATAGCCTCCTGAGGAAATAAACCACTCAGTTTACCAGCATTAATGTTGTACCGTAAACAGTATAGGTTTAAAGCCTTCGAAAAATTGTCTACAAGCAAGGTTGAACTGGTCGTTCAGTATATTACCGTCCTTGAGCTCAAGATGTTTGAAAATCTGTAACTCTTCCCACAGATCTAATCTACGCCCTTTGTCTTCTCTGTCTAGGATAACAGTGTCTTCTAAATGTTTTGGCGTATGACTGGCTATCAGGAAGTGTTCAGAAAAAGTAGAATTAGGTTACCTTCTGAAGACGACAAATTTATATTTGTCGAAACCGAAGTAAAGAATTTCTGTATCCATTGCAACTGGTCGGCTGTTTATAATTTTATTACGTGAAACCGTTGCTGTTGTGCAGCTATGTTTAAAACATAGAAGTCATGACAAATTTATATTTGTCGAAACCTAAGTAAAGAATTTCTGTATCCATTGCAACTGGTCGGCTGTTTATAATTTTATTACGTGAAACCGTTGCTGTTGTGCAGCTATGTTTAAAACATAGAAGTCATGAAGCCTATATTCAGGTGTAAATTAAAATTCCCTGTAGTGCCTTTCCAACTCCTGGTTCAAAGGGCTCTGAGCACTATGCGACTTAACTTATCAGGTCATCAGTCGCCTAGAACTTAGAACTAATTAAACCTAACTAACCTAAGGATATCACACACATCCATGCCCGAGGCAGGATTCGAACCTGCGACCGTAGCGGTCGCGCGGTTCCAGACTGTAGCGCCCAGAACCGCACGGCCACTTCGGCCGGCTTTCCAACTCCTGTTCGGCCCGTTTGTCTTCCTAGCCACTTAAAGGAATACTCACAATTAATAGTGGGTGAGATTATTTTTGACCTGGTGAATAATAATTCTTCAGGAAATTTGCGTTCTATATTGCCTGTTAGCTTTCTCTTCTGTGCAAAATAAAATTAAATACAGGAAACATAAAAGCGGTAAAGACAAGATACGAGCAATACAGTACAAATTTCTTCAGACATTAAGTCCCAACATTCTTTTGTCTCTTATCTTGCTGCAGCTTTACACTGCGTGCTTTCCTTTCTGCGAAAGAATCTATAATCTCATCAAAGTCCGTCACACCGGCTATTTTATTTTCAGTGGCTTGGATCACGGAGCCAGATAGACGTTCCTGACTCAATGTTGGATGCAGACAGCTTTTAATTACTTCCAGCTTTCCGAATCTTTGCTCATAGTTTGCAGAAGTCGCCGGGTAATGTGCAGTATATCCTTAAAGCTGTATTAATATTCGGAAAAGCTTCTTGGAAATCATGCTTACACAGATGTAACAGGTCGAACGCACTTGACTTTTCATTAATTTCGGTTACTTTTTGAATGGGGTGAGTTCCAGGCAAAACTCAACTGCATTCAAGTCTTTCAACTCTTCACATGCCAGATCGGTTCCATTTTTCTGCAAATTCTCAGACCATGTTTTTACAAGTGGCTGGCCACTGAGGAAGGAAAAAGTTTCATGTAGTTTGTGTTACTACCCTTGGCTTCAATGTGTGTTAAGATTTTGTCAAATACTGCTTTTATATCTTACCTCAGTCGAGTCTCGTGTTCGTTATTCGTCCTCGCAGATTTCTCCGTGTCGCCTTCTGTTTCTGGAAGTTAATTTGCTTTTCCGGACAGGCCCGATCTCCAACTATTCTGAAACGGTACAGCTTCTTCGAGCCACAGTTCGATTGGACTCTCTCTCATTTCTTGCAAGATTTTAGCAAGGCCTTACATTAGCACCATAGAGTGCGAAATGATGATGTCGTCTACTGTATTTCGATGTTCATTCCATTAATCTCTGGAAGAATACCGGCCCAAATCGTTGCGGATACATTTAAAATCCATCACCGCATGTAGTGAATGATCAGCTTCATACTTAAATTCTGCAGCAAGGCATGATTCTTCAATTTCTTCCAGCGCTTTGACAACTTACGGTAAATCACTTAATAGAGTTGTACCAGCTAGATATTTAGCTGACCATCTTGTTTGACTGCTTCCTTTTAAATTGGGTTTTGTCCACTTTCGCACTATTTCCCACCGCGTGGTGTTTCCAACAAAAAAAGCAATAAAGTTTCTGTACAACACCAAATAGGCTAACTGCTTCTGGATATGATGAGGCAGGATGCACACCCACAAGGATTAAAAAGTGTACTAGATACGGTAAAAACTCAGCTAGCTCGTTCATTTCTATATTTCTGGATTGGGCTCTTTTATACAGGGTGTCCCAGCTATCTTGTCCACCCAAGTTATCTCTGGAACAATAACTATTGGAAAACGACTTTCTCCGGTATCAATGTAGGGCTGGGGCCCATGAATGTACATATTTAGAAACATTCTAAAACGAAAACATATGTGTTTTTAACGCAAACTTATGTTTCTTAAATGGACCTCCTATATTTTTTCTTCAGCAATCCATAGCATGACAAAGCACATACACAATGGCGTTGATTGCATCGCAATATTCCCATTACATCCCGAGATATTGAGACGCGAAGTTGACGCTTGAAACACCCGACATGCGCTGCTAGCGCACGTCCTGAGGCTCAGGCGTGAACCACACCCTGTATATGCCGGCCATGTTAGATCCGCGATCGTGACGCCATTTTTGCGATTAAAAACCATCAGTTTCTAGTTTTACAGTATTCCCTATGTGATATACTCAACAGTCTTTCCGACGGCTTCTATAAAATCACTAATGTTTTCCTTTATTTAACATCGTGTTTCTATTATTTTAATGTGACGAATCGCTTGGCTGTTTTGTTGTGAGTGAGATACAGTTGGAGTTCAGTGAAACATGATGGTGAAACAGTTGTTTCCCATTATCCCACTGATAATGGTATTTCGAAATTTGTATGTTATTATATCGATTATTTGTTTTTTCTTCAACCCTTTTCATGTGATCTAACCAATACTTGAGAGTACAATTGTATTTGGCGAGCAGAATTACCAATTTAAGAAAATTTCCTTGATTAGGTTGAAGAAAATTTTCAGTGAGATCATTTGTTGTTTCCTTGGCACCTCTAAAATCAAGACAGTTTGTGGCAAGACACATGACAGTGTCCATCACTACATGCATAATATGTCTACATTTTTCTTTCTCAGAGTGAATTAATCTATCTCGCGATCGATGTCCTGATACGATTTCGTTTGCTGCATGGTCTACCGTATCTTCCTTCGTCGTCGGCGTTGTCGTTGTTGCCGTGAGGCACCGTTATATCAAGTGGAAAGGCGCGTCGATCTTAGAGCATGAGATATGGTAACCTTAAGTCATTGACAACACACAACGGTCACGGTAGCACCTGATTCCAGAATAGTTGCACTATTTAGGATCTACGAACTACCCCCTCTTGACCAGGTCCCCAAAACGTAACTCCTAACGAGTAAGCATTTGAGATGTGGTGCTATAGACGAATGTTGAAAATTAGGTGGACTGATAAGGTAAGGAATGAGGAGGTTCTACGCAGAATCGGGGAAGAAAGGAATATGTGGAAAACACTGATAAGGAGAAGGGACAGGATGATAGGACATCTGCTAAGACATGAGGGAATGACTTCCATGGTACTAGAGGGAGCTGTAGAGGGCAAAAACTGTAGAGGAAGACAGAGATTGGAATACGTCAAGCAAATAATTGAGGACGTAGGTTGCAAGTGCTACTCTGAGATGAAGAGGTTAGCACAGGAAAGGAGTTCGTGGCGGGCCGCATTATACCAGTCAGTAGGCTGGAGGGGCAGACACGGTACATCCTGTGACAGGAAAAGTGGGCATTTTTACCCCTCGGCTTATCTGTTTTATACAGTCCAGCGTCATGACACTAATAGTCGCTCCAGTATCAATTAATATTTCAACACCAACATTGATTATACTTGTTGGAATTATTGCCTGTAAAATTTGTCCGCATTTATTAGAAACTTCAGGTTTTATTCAATTAATTCATTCCTTATATCCTGATCATTATTGTACCTTAATACCCCCAGTTCAAATTGATGCCTGCCTTCCTTCACCTTTCCAGTCATCCTAGGAAGGCATATGGTGACTGGAATTAGTTTATTCTATCTCGTTGGGTCATCGGTGGGGGTTCATGAACTTCCACAATCCGTACAGTATGATCCGAGTTATGGCATTCATCCCGTCGCACATTGGAGGCTCCTTCGCCCATTGGTATAACTCCTTGTGCTGGATGAGGACCCGAGGCATTTGTTCCATCCTGCCGATGAACATTATGCTTAGAATTATCTTCCCAAGGTCTAATACAATTGGGTTCATCACTTGGGTACCTGTTACTCTTATTAATATCACGACTATTCACATTCGCGTCACGATATCAATGTTTACCTCTAGCACAGTAAGTATCTCTTCTATATTTATTATAATAATTGTTTTTATTGCAACCATAGGACGAAGATTGTCCACACTCCAATGATGCGGGTTTGACCTGGTTTTCGGTATTATTATTATCATACGTTAAGTTATTATTATAATTATTCGTATTGCTATGAGTGTGATTCGACTTTTGATTACTACTCATTTGTCTTGCGTCTTCCATAATCATATCTATAGAGTCAATCATCGACACGAATTTTTCTACATCGTGGTCAGGAACGTTTATTAACATTTCACGCATATTTATGGGCAACCTTCCCTTCAAAATTCAGATCACTTCCTTGTGAGAAATCGGATCACTCCGATAACGTGTCTTAATTATGTACTTTTCAAAATATTGCCTTAAAGTACTCCTTTTACTGTTAAAATACTCAGGTTGATAAACCTCTTTTGTTAATTTCTCTTGTTTACTCGACGACCAGTATTTAGCCAAAAAAAGTTGTCAAACTCAGCGCAAGTATGACAACTTTGACTTATTCGGCGGCCCATAATGCGGCTTCTCCGGTAATTTTGGATACTATAAATTGAGGTCGGTCATGTTCAGACCAGCTACGTGGAAATATTCTTTTGAAATTATTGATAAATAATTTTCGGATGCAAGTTGTTCTTTTCAGTGGAGAATGTTGGGAATTGTAAAGCTATTCTCCACCTTTAAATAAGACAAATATCCTCGCTGACCAAAAGAATCATCATCTTTACAAACCGAATCATCAACTTCCGAATGCAAATTTTCACCACAATTGTACTTTGTATTATCACATGTTCGGTTGTTTTTCGTCCTATTCTCCGAACGTTTGCCCTCAGTCAACAAATTTTGTGATGACTTTCATTCTAACTCCGCCAATTTATGATTGGTTTCCTTTTGCCATTTAGGGAACTTATCAACTATTTTGTCTTTTATTTTCTGTATTTCGCTAGTGAAGAGCTTAATTAATTCACCATTTCTACTTAGATGCTCATTGATATTTTCATTTGGCTGGGATCCAATAGTAGTCTTAACCTTGTCTACAATTTCATTTCCTCTTATTTCTATCCATTCAGATAGATCTTCGTCAAGTCTTTTAGTTTGATCTCCCAAATACTTGTCAATCCTCTTACGAGCATTGGACTCAAACTCGACTATTTGTTTCGAAAGCTCTTCTATCTGTCGCTATCATTGAAACAGATACTTTCACACTTAACCATCATAACTCTTCGAAACTAACTCACATTTCTTTTCTACGTCACGAAGTTTTCCCATTACATTATTATGTTGCCTTTCTAAGGTGTTAGAAAATTCTACATCTAGTTCTACAAATTTCGCATTTACTTGAGTCTCCCAGTCAGCCTTTAATTCTTTCTTAGTATTTTCCAGTTTATGATCAAAGGTGTTCAGTTTCCTTCCCAAAGAATCCATTTTACCTTCTAATGAACCAAATTTGGCCTCAAATTTTTCAATTAACTTTTGATTGTCCTCTTTTAATTGCTTATTATCTTTTTCGAGTGAACCAAGTCTTTCATGCATTACACCCATTTGAGTATTTATTTATACCAGCATATCAAACATTTTTTGATTAATGTTTTCATTTTGAGGATCAACTTGCTGATCTACTTCCGAAACCTCAAGATCTTTATGTTCTCCCACGCTGCTTACCTTATGTATCATTGTATTTGATTCTCCTAACGGCTCTAAATCAATAACTGTACTATTATCTGTACATGTCTCCTGTCTCACATTGAGCTCATATGATGCATCATCCATATCCTCCTCACTTTCCTCTCTCTCTCTACTCATTACGCTACTCAACTGCACATTATCATGTATTCTTTTGGTTCGTTTTGACATAATTATTCACTACAAGGACTCACTTATTTTCACTGCGTATTTATATATATTTATTTACCAAAATCACAAGTCTTAACTTCCTTTTTTATAATTATACTGTTATTTTAATCATATCTGGTAGTATCGTTCACTTCTAGCGATTATTGAAGAATATCTCTCTCATTGGACAGATTCGCTGGCTGCTACAATATTTTCCAACTCAAGGGTTCGTGAATCCGGATGAAACTCGATGCAGCAATCCTCCTCGATCGAGCCCCACGTTGGGCGCCACTTCTACCGTATCTTCCTTCGTCGTCGGCGTTGTCGTTGTTGCCATGAGGCACCGTTATACCAAGTGGAAAGGCGCGTCGGTCTTAGAGCATGAGATTTGATGACCTTAAGTCATTGACAACACACAATGGTCACGGTAGCACCTGATTCCAGAATAGTTGCACTAGTTAGGATCTACGAACTACCCCCTCTTGACCAGGTCCCTAAAACGTAACTCGTAACGAGATGCCTTCGAAGCAAATTGTCATAACGATCGTCTATAAAGGCTTCGTACAACGATAAGAAATGTTACAGTTTATGGAATAACAACAGATTCGACCAAACTGTCTTGTTTCTAGTTCCATCGAAACCCTTTGATGAACAGTTTTGGTTGCTCGACACCAACAGTCAATGATAACGATACAGTTTTTCTCCTTTTCATAAATTGAAGGCCGCTCTTCGCGATATAAATGAAAAAAAAGGTCTCAATACCGCGTCCCTCGTGAGATGCGTATAGACTTATCCCGGAATTGACCGCCCTGCAGGTGTACTCAATTTCATGACCACACTTCGCTATCCGCGATTTCGTGTAACTAAATGTCCTTTTGTTACTCTGACTGTATACCGTAGTTATTTAAAACTCGCCCCTATATTTTTCCACTACGCACAATTAGCACTTCTTTACTTGTTTATTTCTAAGAGTAAATGAAAATAATGACGCCGTATCATCGGCTTCGTCGATATAAAGCAATACACCTCAATATGCCCGATTTTACCTCTTCTTGTAAGATCGGCTACCTTACTCATTAATTTACTACATATTATTTCCAATAACACTAAACAGGTATTGCCGTTATATTTTAATTGTATTCAAAAGCATGTTATTATTATTATGAGCAACCAAATCGTAACAAATCGCGCGGCGTGCGTTTTTAGCGATAGCTTTACACTCGCCCAGCAATTATTCATGCAATATTATATATAAATATACAGACAGGACCGAAAGATCGATCACTCTACCGTAACCAATAGAGGCAAATACGCTATTCAAGTTCCGTTACATCTATCTTGACTCGTATTGTTACAAGAGCATTGTTCCATTTGGTAGATCATTCTTTATGTGGTTGTAATCCATCATGCTCAGATAATCTTGCTAAAGCTTTTATGCGATTAATGAAGCCCTACCTGCATAAGGCTTATGTAGAAGAGATGTTGTATAGCTTTCAATCACTACAGTAAATTGCATTTTCTGCTTTCGAATAAACAAGCCCGCATCTTTCAATATTTTCCTGATTTGCCACTGTTCCGAACCACATGTGCTATATCAAATGTCTACAGTCGCGTTCAGTGGACCTAACTCTATGTTGTCTGGATGTTTCGCGTTTAATAACAAAGCCTGTTTGTTGAAAAATGGCCTTTGTTGATCTATAATTTTTTCTTGGTCCGGCCATATATGTGGGTCCGCTGGATCTATAATTTTGTCTTTACTTCCCATATGCAATAAGTCATCATATGCTAGCTCAACGTCATCCTTCTGCTGAGATAATACCGACCATGAAGAGTGTTTACGATCATCTGAGACTTGAACCTTCCACTGTTCAGTCGAATTATCTTGTATGTTCAAATTCTAGGAATTGTTCGAACTTAGCTCAAATGGTGCATTGTCTTTTCAGAACAATGTATGTACTTCACGTAGCTAAAAACAGAAATAATATGATATTACGAGTTCCTGTTAGTTAATAATGTAGCACTTTTTTCTGAAAGCAGGTTGGCTTTAATCAGGATTCGAATATACCATATTATTTCCCATTCTTTTAGCTACAAAACAATCTCCGTTCAATGTGACGCCCTTACACCATCTTACTGGGCGGGTCTGTATGTCCGCATGATAACACTCAATGGTCGACTCGGAACCAACGTCTTGTTACATCAGTAATCTATCCATCGTTCTCATACTGCTTTCTGCAAGTGCATCCTTCACTGACCCAAACAGGTGGAAGGTGCGATATCCAGGCTGCAGGATGAATTAGGAAGAACAGTCCAATGATGTTTCGTCAGCTTCTCCTAGGTAAGCAGACTTGTGTGAGGCCCTGCGTTGTCATGGAGAAGGAGATATTAGTTAGCACTTCTGTGACGATGAACATGCTGAAATGGTTTATTCTGTTTTCTGCGAGTGGGACAGTACACTTGCGAGTTGATCACTGTACCATGAGGGAGGACATCAAACAGAATAAATTAGTATTATATGTTAGTACCTTCAGCTGCTGACGGGTGGTTTTATATATCAACGGGGACAGGTGAAAACGTGTTCCCCGACCAGGACTCGAACCCGGGATCTCCTGCTTACATGACACACTCTATCCATCTGAGCCACCGAGAGCACAGAAGATAGTGCGACCGTACAGACCCACAGTCTCACCTTATATGTCCACACACTACATTCGTAGTGTCCCTACCCAACACACTCATTAGTAGTGGCAGACATTCATATCGTCCCATGTCCGAAATAACAGACACCATATCCTTATAAGCATATAAGTCTGGCAACACCGGCCATGACCTTCTTCCTGTGCGGATGCACACATATTACCCGAACTCTTACGGGACTTGGTAAGAATGTCTTCCAGGAGTAATGAGTGTGTTGGGTAGGGACACTATGGATGTAGTGTGTGGAGACTGTGGGTCTCGCGGGAGGCGTGCGCGAGTTAGTCAGTGCAGTCGCACTATCTTTTGTGCCCTCGGTGGCTCAGATGAATAGAGCGTCTGCATATAAGCAGGAGATCCCGTGTTCGAGTCCCGATCGGGGCACACATTTTCACCTGCCCCGTTCATATATATCAACGCCCGTCAGCAGCTGACGGTATTAATATATAATTCTAATTTCGTGTTAGATGGCTGCAGGTCATCAATGGTGTCTGTTCTTTCGGACGTGTCCGAAAGAACAGACACCATATCCATATAAGTATATGTGAAACAGAATACGCCAACCTTTCGCAGTCCCAGAAGACGGTGGCCATGACTTTACCGGCTGATGGTGCAGCTTTGAACGTTTCTTCGGAAAAGAGGTGACCAGACATTATTTGGTGGATTGTCATTTTGTTTCGAAGCAATGAGTCCATGTTTCATAGCCTGACACGATGGTCGACGAAACATCGTCACCATCAGCCTCGTAAAGCGCATGGAATTCCACTCAGATAATCCTAAGTTGTTCTTTATGGTCTTTTGTCAGGCAGCGATGTACCCAGGGGGCACACACCATTGCAGACGCCAACTGGTGGACAAGTGTGACAACACTCTCAACACAGACGTCCAGCTGAACAGCGAGGTGTTTGATTGTGATCCGTCGAATTCCTTGAATGAGAGTGTCCGCACTTTCCAGCACTGCAGGAGTAACAGCTGCTAGTGGCCGACCTGCACTCGGGATATCGGACAGGTTTGCACGACCTTGCTGAGGTGAAGGTGGACGCCTCGACCAGCGACTCACCACGCTTTAGTTCGCTGCCAGTCTCCGTAGACATTTAGCGAGCGTCTATGAACAGCTGCAATGCTCTGGTTTTTCTCCAAAAGAAACTCAATGACAGGTCCCTGCTTGGAATGCACCTCCATTACAATACTACTTTGTAGGCTACGTACAGTGCCGCAACCCATCGGAACTTTATGAAACTATAGTGGCTGAAGCGGAACTATTCCACGGTATCCCACAACAAATTCCACATGTTTCCCAACCGAAATGAGCCGAGAAAAAGTGTTGCATTACTTACTGAACACCCTTCGTACATCGGATCAATGAAGGGATTAGCAATGATGTTTTATGAAAAATCACCTTACGTAATCCTCCTTAGTTCTATATCTACACCCTCTGCCCCAAATAAATTAAATGAATTTCTGTTACTTCATGTGCCTATGAGATTTCACTAAAAATAATTTCTTAAACTTTATTTTGTTCTTTTGTATGGATTTATTCACCAATGCTGCGATCGCAAACACGAAGATACTTTCGCACTAGTTCAGCAAGAATAAATGTTAAACTTACGACAGTTTTCCATTTTCCTGGTTACAGACAAATTCTCACACCCGTAATAGAATCGTTAGCAAATTGTAAGTAGCACAGACGTGGTGTGTGGCAAAATATGGTGCACGACGCATTGATCTGGCAGTGGTGTGGCCTGCCACACGACTCACAAGAAAACCCCTAGAACGCGAGGTCGCGTAAGGCCAATGATGTTTACGGCATTCGACACCCCATATATTGTCTACCACGCAACCGCAATATTGGCTGCTAGTGGAAACATGGGCCGAGACTGGGGGTATTCAAGGGTGTGCACAGCGTCAGGATAAGGGGAATAGTTCAATTGCTTAGGCGATGAGTAACTCACACCACTGCCAGTGGCGTTGATACAAAGCAGACCAATGGAAACGATAAACCAGACAAGCATTGTGCTATATGTACAGCAACAGTTGCTGAAGTTGACATTTCGTCAAAAAGCAACACAAGAAATTTCACAGAGCGAGAAAGAAGTGGCAGATGAAGTATTAGCGTTTCTCTGTGATGTGTTATACGCTCGATTGTGCGGACAGTATGCATGAGGAGCACAATGTAGTTCATCATTGTCGTCGGACAGGGAGCCACACACACCATCTCCACTAAAACCTAGTTAAGAACAATCCTTGTCTATGGAGCGGCCAGCAGCCGTAGACGAGCGGTTCTAGGCACTTACGTCCCGAACTGCGCTGCTGCTGCCGTCGTAGGTTTGAATCCTGCCTCGGGCATGGATGAGTGTGATGTCCTTAGGTTAGTTAGGTTTAAGTAGTTCTAAGTCTATCTTAGAAGAAAGATTAAGAAAAGGCAAACCTACGTTTCTAGCATTTGTAGACTTAGAGAAAGCTTTTGACAACGTTAACTGGAACACTCTCTTTCAAATTCTGAAGGTGGCAGGGGTAAAATACAGGGAGCGAAAGGCTATTTATAATTTGTACAGAAACCAGATGGTAGTCATAAGAGTCGAGGGGCATGAAAGGGAAGCAGCGGTTGGGAAGGGAGTGAGACAGGGTTGTAGCCTCTCCCCGATGTAATTCAATCTGTATATTGAGCAAGCAGTAAAGGAAACAAAAGAAAAATTCGGAGTAGGTATTAAAATTCATGGAGAAGAAATAAAAACTTTGAGGTTCGCCGATGACATTGTAATTCTGTCAGAGACAGCAAAGGACTTGGAAGAGCAGTTGAACGGAATGGACAGTGTCTTGAAAGGAGGATATAAGATGAACATCAACAAAAGCAAAACGAGGATAGTGGAATGTAGTCAAATTAA
The DNA here is from genome assembly GCF_021461395.2 of Schistocerca americana. NCBI lineage: Eukaryota > Metazoa > Arthropoda > Insecta > Orthoptera > Acrididae > Schistocerca > Schistocerca americana. The sequence continues at coordinate 167,006,964 of NC_060121.1, read as the reverse complement.
ATCGGGTGATGCTGAGGGGATTAGGTTAGGAAATGAGACACTTAAAGTAGTAAAGGAGTTTTGCTATTTAGGGAGTAAAATAACTGATGATGGCCGAAGTAGAGAGGATATAAAATGTAGACTGACAATGGCAAGGAAATCGTTTCTGAAGAAGAGAAATTTGTTAACATCGAGTATAGATTTAAGTGTCAGGAAGTCCTTTCTGAAAGTCTTTGTATGGAGTGTGGCCGTGTATGGAAGTGAAACATGGACGACAACTAGTTTGGACCAGAAGAGAATAGAAGCTTCCGAAATGTGGTGCTACAGAAGAACGCTGAAGATAAGGTGGGTAGATGACGTAACTAATGAGGAGGTATTGAATAGGATTGGGGAGAAGAGAAGTTTGTGGCACAACTTGACCAGAAGAAGGGATCGGTTGGTAGGACATGTTTTGAGGCATCAAGGGATCACAGATTTAGCATTGGAGGGCAGCGTGGAGGGTAAAAATCGTAGAGGAGACCAAGAGATCAATACACTAAGCAGATTCAGAAGGATGTAGGTTGCAGTAGGTACTGGGAGATGAAGAAGCTTGCACAGGATAGAGTTGCATGGAGAGCTGCATCAAACCAGTCTCAGGACTGAAGACCACAACAACAACAACAAGTCTAGGGGACCGATGACCTCATATGTTAAGTCCCATAGTGCTTAGGGCCATTTGAACCATCTAAGGAGCGGATACTAAACATGAGCATGACAGTGACCTACCATGTTATGCATATCAAACTGCGAGCAACATAGATTAGTGATTTCAACGGAAGCAGTGGATGGTTGCATAAATTCTAACAATACTACAGAGCATTTCAAACAAAGTGCCACCTTGGAGATGCACAGCAAACCGCGCACCAAACAAACATTTCTCATCGTTCAGTAAGGAATTTGTTTTTAGTACCGAGCAGTCAGGATTTGAAGAGGAAATGGATGTGAAAGGAACTTTTGAAATTAGAGGCACGAAGAGAGTTGTTTCAAATCAGCTAACATAAATGCCTCAATGCATTCGTGTACAATTATGCCGACTGTTAATTTGGATGGTAAATTGGCTCGAAAGAAATTTGTCGTGCTGCGAGAAGTTAGAGGCCCCCTACGATTCTATCTCGAGTGCGTGATCTTGCAACTGCCATAGGGAATATTTACATGAGAGCAGGTACGAGTAGGAAAATGGGCTCAAAAGAATTGCGACTGTGCTATGTGCACTGATGTTGCCAATAACTGGTCAAAATAACTTGTTTTCCCTCGATTTCTGGTCTGCGTCTAACTGTAATTCATACCACCTGGAACACTGGGCAAATTCAGCCTCCGGATGCTTGTTTTTTCCGTACCTATAAAACATATTAACGCACTATCTGAAGCTACGCCTTAAAGGACAGGCAGTTTCACGATAATCTCCACGAAAGACTGATTCGCATTCAGATCACATTCTATCAGTTCTCATCACCAATTACACCAATACGATTCTATATGCATTCTTTATGAGTCGATACCTAGTTGAACGTCCTGAACGGTTTGTAACTCCCAAGGAGTTTGCCATCAATCTTGATAGTGTTAACCATTCTGATCGCTGTGGGAGCAATTTTTCATTTCGTTTTCATGATGGCAGGCAATGGTTTGTTTCTAACGTTTCCTGAATGTCGACGATGTCTTTTTTCTACATCTACATCTACATGATTACTCTGTAATTCACATTTAAATGCTTGGCAGAGGGTTCATCGAACCACAATCATACTATCTCTCTACCATTCCACTCCCGAACAGCGCGCGGGGAAAACGAACACCTAAACATTTCTGTTCGAGCTCTGTTTTCTCTTATTTTATTTTGATGATCAATCCTACCTATGTAGGTTGGGCCCAACAAAATATTTCCGCATTCTGAAGAGAAAGTAGGTGACTGAAATTTCGTAAATAGATCTCGCCGCAACGAAAAACGTCTTTGCTTTAATGACTTCCATCCCAACTCGCGAATCATATGTGCCACACTCTCTCCCCTATTACGTGATAATACAAAACGAGCTGCCCTTTTTTTGCACCATTTCGATGTCCTCCGTCAGTCCCACCTGGTAAGAATCCCACACCGCGCAGCAATATTCTAACAGAGGACGAACGGGTGTAGTGTAAGCTGTCTCTTTAGTGGACTTGTTGCATCTTCTAAGTGTCCTGCCAATGAAATGCAACCTTTGGCTCGCCTCCCCCACAATATTATCTATGTGGTCTTTCCAACTGAAGTTGTTCGTTATTTTAACACCGAGGTACTTAGTTGAATTGACAGCCTTGAGAATTGTACTATTTATCGAGTAATCGAATTCCAATGGATTTCTTTTGGAACTCATGTGGGTCACCTCACACTCTTCGTTATTTAGCGTCAACTGCCACGTGCCACACCATACAACAATCTTTTCTAAATCGCTTTGCAACTGAGACTGCTCTTCGGATGACCTTACTTGACGGTAAATTACAGCATCATCTGCGAACAACCTAAGAGAACTGCTCAGATTGTCACCCAGGTCATTTATATAGATCAGGAACAGCAGAGGTCCCAGGACGCTTCCCTGGGGAACACCTGATATCACTTCAGTTTTACTCGATAATTTGCCGTCTATTGCTACTAACTGCGATCTTCCTGACAGGAAATCACGAATTCAGTCGCACAACTGAGACGATACTTCATAGGCCCGCAGCTTGATTAGAAGTCGCTTGTGAGGAACGGAAATCTAGAAATACGGAATCAACTTGAGATCCCCTGTCGATAGCGGCCATTACTTCGTGCGAATAAAGAGCTAGCTGCGTTGCACAAGAACGATGTTTTCTGAAACCATGCTGATTACGTACCAATAGATCGTTCCCTTCGAGCTGATTCGTAATGTTTGAATGTAGTATATGCTCCAAAACCCTACTGCCAACCGACGTCAATGATATAGGTCTGTAGTTCGATGGGTTACTCCTACTACCCTTCTTAAACACTGGTGCGACCTGCGCAATTTTCCAATCTGTAGGTACAGATCTATCGGTGAGCGAGCGGTTGTATATGGTTGCTAAGTAGGGAGCTATTGTATCAGCGTAATCTGAAAGGAACCTAATCGGTATACAATCTGGAAGACTTACCCGTATCAAGCGATTTGAGTTGCTTCGCAACCCCTAAGGTATCTACTTCTAAGGAACTCATGCTAGCAGCTGTTCGTGTTTCAAATTCTGGAATATTCCATTCGTCTTCCCTGGTGAAGAAATTTCGGAAAACTGCGTTCAATAACTCCGCTTTAGCGGCACAGTCGTCGGTAAGAGTACCATCGGCACTGCGCAGCGAAGGTATTGACTGCGTCTTGCGGCTTGTGTACTTTACATACGACCAGAATTTCTTCGCATTTTCTACCAAATTTCGAGACAATGTTTCGTTGTGGGACCTATTAAAGGCATCTCGCATTGAAGTCCGTGCCAAATTTCGCCCGTCTGTAAATTTTAGCCAATCTTCGGGATTTCGCGTTCTTCTGAACTTCGCATCCTTTTTCCGTTGCCTGTGCAACAGCATTCGGACCTGTTTTGTGTACCATGGGGGATCAGTTCCATCTCTTAACAATTTATGAGGTATGAATCTCTCAATTGCTGTTGCTACTATATCTTTGAATTTGAGCCACATCTCTTCTACATTCGCATAGTCAGTTCGGAAGGAATGGAGATTGTCTCTTAGGAAGGCTTCTAGTGACACTTTCTCCGTTTTTTTTAAATAAAATTATTTTGCGTTTGTTTCTGGTGGATTTGGAAGAAACGGTATTGAGCCGAGCTGCAGCGACCTTGTGGTCACTAATCCCTGTATCAGTCATGATGCTCTCTATTAGCTCTGGATTGTTTGTGGCTAAGAGGTCAAGTGCGTTTTTGCAACCATTTACAATTCGCGTGGGTTCGTGGACTAACTGCTCGAAATAATTTTCGGAGAAAGCATTTAGGACAATCTCGGAAGATGTTATCTGCCTACCACCGGTTTTGAACAAGCATTTTTGCCAACATATCGAGGGAAGGTTGAAGTCCCCACCAACTATAACCGTATGAGTGCGGTATTTATTTGTTATGAGACTCAAATTTTCTCTGAACTGTTCAGCAACTATATCATCGGAGTCTGGGGGTCGGTAGAAGGAGCCAATTATTAACTTAGTTCGGCTGTTAAGTATAACCTCCACCCATACCAATTCGCATGGAGTATCTACTTCGACTTCACTACAAAATAAACCACTACTGACAGACACAAACACTCCACCACCAATTCTGCTTAATCTATCTTTCCTGATGTGTGATACGTACATCCCAGCGATGGTTGATCTCTGCACCTCCCGGACATTCATTTTCTGTTGTCCTATTGATGCACATTCTGAGTCATTAGCAGCTACTATTTATCTTGTCGTAATTTGTAATATAACATTTCCACACGAGAGTTACTAAAGATTGAACTTGTGACTTGCCACTCAAGGGATTCCTTATTAACTACGTCGCCACAGTCCGGTAGGATCTACACCAGTGGTGTTTTTGTGTGTTCCATGTGAAGCTGCAAGCTAAACGCATGCCATGTGCCACCCACGCCACTCCCGACGTCACTCTGGTGGATACCCTGCCTTATACGTTGGTATTCAGTAACTTTTAAAACATTCAGTCAGCTTCATAACCATAGCCGATATGTGTTATGGAGCGCCCTCTTCCAGTCACTTAAATCAGCAGTTATATTGCACATGGGGCATAGGCAGTTACAGAGTGAGCGTCATATATCTCAGTTATCAATGCCTCTATTCCTCTGTCTGACGTCACGCCGTGGAATGTTTTTTCTTTTTTTCTGCCGCTGTTGCGAAATGGTCAGAATTTTCAGCAGTTTTATTTTCAGTGAAAAACTTTTTTAGCTATCGCTTCTACAAGAAACAAGAGGAAGCAAGAACAATGAAAGAACAGTAATGAACTGGTTGAGAGACAGGGATGGAGGCTTTTGCTCCTAATGTTCAGCATATACGTCGGACATGCAATGTCAGGAATAAAATAATGGCTTAAGGGAGGGATTAAAATTCAAGGTGAAAGGATACGAATGATGGCGTTCGATGATGACACTTCTGTTCTCAGTGAAAGTAAGACTGGAAGCTGTGTTGACTTAAATGGTCAGATGAGCGCAGAATGTGGTGGGTAAACCGAAGAAAGACGGAAGTAGAAAGGAGTAGTAGAAATGCAATTAGTGGTAAAGCAATCATAAAATAGATTAAGTGAAAGAATGCTGTTACTTTGGCAGTATGTACGACGGTTGAAGTACCATGGATAAAAGAAGGGCCACAGTAGAGACAAAGTGGGCTTTGCCGATAAAAGAAGTCTACTGATCCCGAATTCCTGTTTTAGGAGAGAAATCTTTTGAGAATGTAAATTTGCGAAACAGCACAGGATGCACAGGATGGACTGTGAAAGTGCCTGAAAAGAAGAGAATCGAAGAATTTCCCTTGTGCTGCTGTAGAAGGATTTGAGAATTAGGATGAGTGATAATATAAGAAGTGAAAAGGTTCTCCACAGAATCGGTGAGGATCGGAAAATGCGTAAAAAGTTGACAGGATGTGACGGGATTAGAGACCTGTTAAGATATGAAAGACTAACATGAATGGAGCTGTAGTTTGTAAAACCAATAGTGTAAGGCAACGACTGAAATGTACCCTAAAAGTGATTCAATACAAACGTTGTAACTGGTGCTCTGAGATGTTGGCACAAATGAATCCTGCTCTCCCACTGCAAAAAAAAGTGGGGAGTTGTTAAGTATAGCCGCTTGCTGCAAATTCTTTCAATTTGATGTCGGTGTTTTTGTATTTTTCTCGTGTCCTAAATAGACTCTCTACCGTGCTGCTTATTATCTGTATCATATTTAGTCACTCGGTCTTCAGAGGCTCTGGAATGATCGTAGCAGATTTGTGAGGTAGCCATTACCGAGTGTATTTCTGCGCTGCCTATACGGTAGGGATAACGAGGTTAGCGGTTCGGCGTGGTTGTGTCTACCTGCCGGCATGGCCAATTACTGTCGACCGCTGTGGTCAGTATGCGGTCAGCCCTACGTCCCCTCTGATACCTCAGTTAACTGCCTCTCAGGGGCTGGTATTGCTAGTAACAGCGTAGACAGTACTGATACTAGCTATAATAGAACCTCTAGGTATCTAGAAGCAAAGCACACGTTGGGAAAGGGGAATGCGAAATTTTAAAAGTAGTCGCTCTATAAGTAAGGAAGGAGGATTATAGCTCGACGTCCCGTCAACAGAGTGGTCTTTAGAGACGGAATAAAAGCTACGCTTGAGGAAAGATAGTGTAATAACATGCCAATTGCCGTAAATTATTTTTTCCTCATTTTTCTTTAATTTCTAAAAAATTAAACAATAACTTATACAGGGTGTTTCAAAAATGACCGGTATATTTGAAACGGCAATAAAAACTAAACGAGCAGCGATAGAAATACACCGTTTGTTGCAATATGCTTGGGACAACAGTACATTTTCAGGCAGACAAACTTTCGAAATTACAGTAGTTACAATGTTCAACAACAGATGGCGCTGCGGTCTGGGAAACTCTATAGTACGATATTTTCCACATATCCACCATGCGTAGCAATAATATGGCGTAGTCTCTGAATGAAATTACCCGAAACCTTTGACAACGTGTCTGGCGGAATGGCTTCACATGCAGATGAGATGTACTGCTTCAGCTGTTCAATTGTTTCTGGATTCTGGCGGTACACCTCGTCTTTCAAATGTCCCCACAGAAAGAAGTCACAGGGGTTCATGTCTGGCGAATAGGGAGGCCAATCCACGCCGCCTCCTGTATGTTTCGGATAGCCCAAATCAATCACACGATCATCGAAATATTCATTCAGGAAATTAAAGACGTCGGCCGTGCGATGTGGCCGGGCACCATCTTGCATAAAGCACGAGGTGTTCGCAGTGTCGTCTAAGGCAGTTTGTACCGCCACAAATTCACGAAGAATGTCCAGATAGCGTGATGCAGTAATCGTTTCGGATCTGAAAAATGGGCCAATGATTCCTTTGGAAGAAATGGCGGCCCAGACCAGTACTTTTTGAGGATGCAGGGACGATGGGACTGCAACATGGGGCTTTTCGGTTCCCCATATGCGCCAGTTCTGTTTATTGACGAAGCCGTCCAGGTAAAAATAAGCTTCGTCAGTAAACCAAATGCTGCCCACATGCATATCGCCGTCATCAATCCTGTGCACTAAATCGTTAGCGAATGTCTCTCGTGCAGCAATGGTGGCGGCGCTGAGGGGTTGCCGCGTTTGAATTTTGTATGGATAGAGGTGTAAACTCTGGCGCATGAGACAATACGTGGACGTTGGCGTCATTTGGACCGCAGCTGCAACACGGCGAACGGAAACCTGAGGCCGCTGTTGGATCACCTGCTGCACTAGCTGCGCGTTGCCCTCTGTGGTTGCCGTATGCGGTCGCCCTACCTTTCCAGCACGTTCATCCGTCACGTTCCCAGTCCGTTGAAATTTTTCAAACAGATCCTTTATTGTATCGCTTTTAGGTACTTTGGTTACATTAAACCTCCGTTGAAAACTTCGTCTTGTTGGAACAACACTGTGTTCTAGGCGGTGGAATTCCAACACCAGAAAATTCCTCTGTTCTAAGGAATAAACCATGTTGTCTACAGCACACTTGCACGTTGTGAACAGCACACGCTTACAGCAGAAAGACGACGTACAGAATGGCGCACCCACAGATTGCGTTGTCTTCTATATCTTTCACATCACTTGCAGCGCCATCTGTTGTTGAAAATTGTAACTACTGTAATTTCGAAAGTTTGTCCGCCTGAAAATGTACTGTTGTCCCAAGCATATTGCAACAAACGGTGTATTTCTATCGCTGCTCGTTTAGTTTTTATTGCCGTTTCAAATATACCGGTCATTTTTGAAACACCCTGTATGAATGTATTTTTGTGACTGCAGTTTTATTTATAACTGATAGGGTTCGATGTAAAAATTTGTATTCCCGTAAGGAGAGCTTTTGAAGCCGAGGTAAAATGTCGATGGTGAGAAGTTGAAATATCACTCGCGACCTAGGCGGTAGAGTGTGTGTGGCTGCTCACGTGCGTTAAGTGTTGCGCGACATGGTTAAAATGCGGACAGTGAACCGACCAAGGAAGCACGCACGGTGACCACTGATTAACGGCAGATACTAGGCGAGCAGTAGCGACGTGGGTGTTACAGACAGTACGGACTAACTTGCAGTTAAACGATGTGTACACGACATGAATTTGAACTGCACGTTAACTGAATAAACAGCGATAAAAATTACAAAAATGAAATTAGAGGGAAACAAAAAGTACAAAAGAAGAAGAAGACTAAACGATAGTAGGATTTATAACTAATACTATTAAAATTAACTGTTCTTTTTTCTTGTGCCATTCTCCTGCACTGGCTTACAGTCCGCTTGTTCATGAACGGGTTTGGCACAGTTAGCTTAAGGGGTGGCCAGATGCCCTTCGTGTCGCTAACCAGTTACCCCTCGGACGGAATATGTGTACACTGATTGATTGCGTGTTCTGTTAGTCATATGAAAGTAAGCGAAAGTTTTCTCAATGTTTTCGAATAGTGTAACTGAGGCATGACTTGGATACCAGTCCGGCGTTCAGCTTGCCGGACGTGGGAAACCGCCTAAAAACCACATCCAGGATGACCGGCACATCGACCCTTGTTGTTAATTCGCCAAACGGATTCTTTCCGGGGCCGGTGTACCTCGTCACCTCAAAAGCGATGCTTTAAGATGCACTATTATCCGGGGGGGGGGGGGGGGGATTGGACTATGTAGAGGAAGCAATGGGACCCAAAATGCCTTAACAAAAGTCAAACACTCCCATCTCTAATTTTTCTACGGGGAGATTTCTCCTCAACCGTAAGACAGATACTGTGATTAAGCAACAAGTGTATGAATATCTTCCTCCCTTCAATCTGCATTATAAGTTTCATCCTAACCGAATAAGTACTCAAATTGATAAAACAAACAGTGACAAAAGAGCATCTAAGCAAACTGCTAAAAAAAAAGTATATCCAACCCGTTCACGTAGTGGACCAACGAATGTTGAAACTCTCCGATAAGAAGGTTTCGAAATCTAATAACGTACGAATAATTAACTTGAAAACCTAAGATCTACGTCACGAACGACGAATATAACAGCAGTATCAACTCCTGAACACATGTGATATTGATCACATTTATATGTTACCACTACTTTATGTTTAGAATATGGAGTCACGTGCTGTTAAACGTTTAGGTGCGTGAAATCATTGTATCTCCCAGTAGTCCTTGTATGCTCTATGGGTAGCTAAATATAATGTCATTAAAGTGTATTTTTCAAACAATCAAAACTCCAGGTAGGGATATCAACAATGTAGGAAAAGATGAGACTGATAAGACTTACCGAAAAGAAGACCCGTCAAGTTGCGCACAGGCACGCGTCTTTTAACCGAGACCGTTTGCGACGTGAAGCGTCTTCTTTACCGTAAGTAGCGGTATATCTCTTCCTACTTTGTTGAATTACAACTTTCTGATTCTTCAGTCTCCATTTTCCTAGTGAAAACGTTTGCCTTTGAGAAAGAATTGAAGGTCAGGATGTCAGGATGGAAGTCGTACAGTAAATTAATTCCACTGTATTGTTTCTGTTACACAAGGAATTTTTCATTCCGAATTACCATCTTTCAGCAACAACATTACTACAAGACGGGTTTAGGTCGATAAGTTCACAAGTGGTCAATTCTACTTTTAAAAAGTAGATCGACCTACAGCTTCCGTTACAATTTCGAAGCGCTTTAAGGAAACAAACATAAATTTGTATGGGGATTTGAACTGTCACCCTCCTGAATGCAAGCCCTGTGGGTTTACTGCTGCCTCACTTCTATCTCATAACTGTCACTGTGATTCTGAGGTTTCACACATAAAGAGGGCATGTGCCACCTGCATAGTAATACACGTTTGTGTGATAACTAGCTTCAGAAATCTAGGAGAAACTGAAAGAACGCATATCGAGATAAAACTCATTGTTCAGACGCTTAAGGACGAGGATAGTTTAAATGTGATGGCGGACTGAAATTCGATAGCAGGAAAAGGCAGGAAAGTAAACATGGCGAACATAGAACAATGAAATGAGTAAACCGGTAAAGCTTCTAATAGAATTTTGCATACTGCACGGTGCTAACTCCTTGATTCAGAATTATGAAATAAGACTTCATGTCGGAGGAATCTGGAGACACCGAAGGGTTTAAGATAAGTTGTGTGATGGTAAGGCAGATATTTCTAAACCAAATTACCAGATGAAATAGTATAGCAAATTAGATGGGTTCAGACAAATTGCGACAACCACTGGTTGTAGAGGTTTTCAAAGGTAGAATAAGTAATTGATTGGTTGAAACAGGGAATCGAAATGAAACAAACAATTAGGTAGCTAAGTCATGGAATAGTGAAGGCAGAAGAGATCGAATTGGTAAAAATACAAATGGCAGTAATATTCCTTAGATAAGAAACGAGAAACTGCATTTTTTAATGAATGGTGTAAACATAAAAGTGCAGGTGTCATGCTCGAATTAGGAATACAGACTTCTGAAAAAGGGATTGACAAGAACTGCAAAATATCTGAGCATGAAATAGCAGAACAGAAACATGTTTCTATGGAACAATGCATGACTGTGGGTACGTACATATCGTGTTAGACTGGAGAGTCACTTCAGGAAAAAAAGAACATCTATATGAATGTGATGGGTTCGAATGTTCAGCCAGTTCGAAACCAAAGAAGGCTGAATGATGGAAGGCATATTTACCCAAGGAAATGAGCCTGGAGGAAATATTAGTTTATGTAATACTAAAAGTCAATTGATGGATAGTAAAGGATATACAATACCTCGAGTAAAATACGACAGAGCACTGAAAAACTGAAGTCGAAACAATGTACTTGGTGTAGACGAGAATCCCTCAAACTTATTAGACAATTGGGAGAACCAACAGCGGCGAAAACATACGAGAGGGAAAATACCTTAGAATTTCAAGAAATATGTCACATTTCACTGTAAAAATGAGTCAAATAACGATAGTGAACACATAATAATAAGAACAGCAAAAGCGTACGAAACTGTAGCAAAAAAGAGCTTGTATTGAACTTTAACTCTGACGATGGAAGGAAATTTGTTCGATACATCGTTATGAGAGAAAAACGTTCAGATATATGAAACAGATGGTACAGACTCTTAATCTAAACTACCCTTCTGTTAGCTTTAACTCGTTCTTTAATAGGTTTCATAAGAAATCTAATTAAAAGTACAAGAGCGCGTATTAAGTTAAGACCATGTTCATTAAAGTTTCATTATCTCCTGCCAAGAGATATGCGGTGTTGAAAATTGAAAACGGGAGTTTAAAGACAACCTTCCGAAATGCCGGACTCTCGTTCACAAAACAGTCCAAAGGTTTGGTTACTCATAAGCTGAATTTCAGTACTTCTGGGCGTGTCCCCGCAGCAGTTACCGAGGGCCATTCAGCAGACACTTGGCTGAATGCCTCTAATAGATAAACGGCTCAAGCCACATATTATAACTGTGTGATAGGCCATGCGGTAGCGCGTGAAGACGAAGTCGGTATCGCCGGCCACGGTGGCAGAGCGGTTCTAGGCGCTTCAGTCCAGAACCGCGCGACTGCTACGGTCGCAGGTTCGAATCTTGCCGCGGGCATGAATGTGTGTGATTTCCTTAGGTTAGTTAGTTAAGTCCCATAGTGCTCAGAGCTATTTGAACCATTATGAAGTCGGTATTCGTAAACCTCACAGAACACAGACATCGAGGTGGCAATAAGCATATGTGAAAAGACTTTTTTTTCATTACATTCTGTCATGCGTCTAATATGTGTCGTTTATTTACTATAAAAAACATGAGATTCAAACAAAATAGCTTGTAAATGTAAAATTTTACTGCCGGAACTGTCACGCTGATTAAATATTTCGGGCTATCATGCCGTGACAGAATGCAGCTAACAGCGAACCGGGATGCAGATCGGACATTCGTAGAACCTACATCCCTAAACTCTCGTTTAAGATGACCTCCTCAGATAGGGATGAAACGTTAGTTTTTAAATATTGCTATATTTTCGAATATCCGACCTTATAAATTGCTTATTTGTGTGGCCATAGTGTCCGTTGTTGCTTTATAATTCATAAGGGTATTTTTGATCCGTCCTTGCAACCCGATGTATGCGAGAAAGCAGCCACAAAATCACCGTAAGTACAAACCAACCTATTATTAACGAACCGTTTTTCGATCTAAACAGCAAATCAAAATATAATTAAACTTAATTACAGACCAGTGATGATGCTTTACTTCAGTAAAGCGAAACGCTTCTGGTGAAGAAATCCGGCATTTTTGTAGTTTTCCATTTGCCTAAGGTCCCGAGTTCGAGTCTCGGTCCGGCACACAGTTTTAATGAGCCAGGAAGTTTCATATCAGCGCACACTCCGCTGCAGGGTGAAATCTCATTCTGGAAACATCCCCCTGGCTGTGGCTAAGTCATGTCTCCGCAATATCCTTTCTTTCAGGATTGCTAGTTCTCCAAGGTTCGCAGGAGCGCTTCTGTGCATTTTGGAAGTTTGGAAACGAGGTACTGGCAGAAGTAAAGCTGTGAGTGCGGGGCGTGAGTCGTGCTTGGGTAGCTCAGTTGGTGAGCACGCCCGCAAAAGGCAAAGGTCCCGAGTTCGAGTCTCGGTCTGGCACACAGTTTTAATCTGCCAGGAACTTTCAAGGCAATGACTCACTCCTTACCCTCCATGTACGTGTCTGCTAAACCAATAAGAGGCAGTGGATCCATTCTTAAGACTTTCCAATCACACTCTGTATGTCGAAACAGAACAAGACATGCAGGAATTATATCAGGACTAAATGTGTGTGAAAGATTTACTTTTCGAACCTGCCTCTGTCTTCATTAAACGCCTCCTCTAAGAAGAAACTTCCTGATCCAACTTTCCTGTACTGCTTCCATCTCGTTTTCGACCACCTAACTTGTTTCTTGTCAGCATCTATTATTCTGTTGAGAAGAAGTTCTACGGTTGGTTCTGCAGAAAGGAACTAATCTTACGTAATTTCGTTCTCATGAAATGTCGTCCTGGCATTTTCTAGGAGCTTCATCCGATCTGGTGGCACAAACAAAATTTTCCTTTTCCTTGTCTCATTGTGAGAAAAATCAGTATCATTATCAAAGTAACTCGACCAGGCACGAGGAACTTACGAGCAATAGTTTCAATAAGTTTAGGAGCAACAATGTAGAGCGAAAATCGGGCAATTATTTGTTTATGTTTCGCCCATCACAGCTATCAACATCAACAGCAGCACTTTGTTTACTTTCCTATAGTAATGATTTTACATAGTTCAATTAGTATGAACGTATTAGCCGACAACATACATTATATAAAAGCGTGATTGTTACACTTATCTATTACAAGATTAAATGTCGAAAGCTCTCTCTCTTAGTAAATAACATTGGTTGTTAGCATTATATTTGGCGATGTTCCTTCAAGGTAGAAAAGAACCATTTGTGCTGAGCCTACTGTTGACTTTCGCACAAGTCCTTTCTTAGCGGCTGTTTCTTAATCAACTCCTCTTGGGCGGATCTCTTTCTGGAGCATTAGACTGTTTCTTCTACAGGTTTCTACCTCTTCTCTGATTACATTTTCCAAATCTGTCTCAATTATGGAGGTGTCAGTTCTTAGTCTATTAAATGACAGACTAAAATCTGACTGGAACACTTTGCGGCAACAGTAGGCCTTCAGTGGAACAGATTTTCTTCTTCACACGTCTCAGTGTAAAGCTGTCCGCCCCCAGTAGCTGAGTGGTCAGCGCGACGGATTGTCAATCCTACGGACCCGGGTTCGATTCCCGGCTGGGTCGGAGATTTTCTCCGCTCAGGGACTGGGTGTTGTGCTGGCCTGATCATCATCATTTCATGCCCATTGACGCGCAATTCGCCGAAGTGGCGTCAAATGGAAAGACTTGCAACAGGCGTATGGTCTACCCGACGGGAAGCCCTAGCCACATGCCATTATTATTACTATCAAGCTTATTTGAGAGTGGTAACTCCAGTAACATGGACTTACTGTGAGGAGAATAGAGACTTAAATAATTAAGACAACTTTACATGTAGTAACGTTCGGAGGCGAACTTCTAGTATTCTATTTCCTAGAGCATGTTTATCACATTTATCAACGGAAGATGGGCCTTCTACTATTGATTTGATTAATGCACTTGTGGTGAACCGTCGATTGCTTATAGATGGTGGCTTAAGAAAAAACTCCTTACATACTCGCTTACCACCCAGGTTAATCTCAGTACTCTGAGTTTTTGACTTCTAACAATTTAGTTTTGGGCGTCTTCGTTTGATAGATCCAACGCATTTCGGTAAGAAGGACGTCTGTTGTTCCCAAGAATCCATTTTGCAATATTCTTCTCGAGAATTTGTGCTATCGGTTTACTTTTCTCGTCGTCATAGGGATGTCGAACTTAAATTTTCCTTCCTTTTTGTAAGTCGTCTCGAAATGTGATTGCACTGTTCATAGATCTTGTGACAGGCCTGAGCCACAGTGGCTATGATTAAGAAAAGACGAGGATGGACAACTTTGTTGTCGTACAAAATGTAACAGAAAGTGGTGATACAGGCTAACCTACTGTCTCCTCTCGCTACTGCGGCCATTGAGAGTCCTGTCGTTGCTACCGGAGGGCGTGTCTTGATGGGACAACAGAAAGGCGGCAGCCTTATTGGGCCGTACGCACGCCAGTCTACCGTTACGGAGACGGCCAAAAGTGCCTCCATTTCCCCGGACAGTCCAGTTGTAAGTGAGAGACGACAAAACGTGACTCGTCCGAGGACCTGGGAAACTTAAAGGCGACACCACTCTTGTAGAGCCCCATTGGGAGAAGCATCCATTAGAAACATCCACAACTTAGCAAACTAGTAAGCTGCTTGCATTATATTACGTAAATATCTTTTGAGAGCATAAGACTTCATATTGAACAACGGCTACTTAAAGAATATTTTCATATGTTTTCATGTTTTATTGGTGAACCATCAGCGGTGGTTCGTAATCAATTACAAACATACTTCAAACCACATTTACATTTTAGCTTTACTCGATGATTGAAGTGTTTGAACGCTGTTTAGTGTTTATGTATCTCGGTTATTAATTCTTATTAACCCCGGGATCGTTTCTCGTATCTGTGTGGTTTTCTGACTGTTCACGGTTTGTTTATACAATCCAGAATGTGGTTCTGGAATCATTATATATTTCCGCATCACTAGAACTTGTGGTACGTGAATGTATATTCTGATACCTTGCACCCCATAATTACTAAAACAAATTACAAAAGTGCTCGTAAAACGAGAATTAAGAAAAAACACCGGTGAAAAATCATATATGAAATCAACAAAATGTCCAAAACGAGGAAAACGCGAGCTATAATTTTTAAAATCTGTGAACGTAAAACGAGCAAAATTTTACGACGTAAAGAAAATTGAGGAAATTTATCTTTACACAC